>NW_018215409.1:0-1299 GCF_001263595.1 Phalaenopsis equestris | reverse complement strand
ATACCACCAGAATATCACCAGAATACCACAATAATACTATCAAAATAGCACCAAAATATCACCATAATACAAACAGAATAACACCAAAATACCACCATAATATAACAAGAATACGAAAAGTAAACAACCATAATACCACAAGAATATCACTTGAATATCACTAGTATACTACCATAATACCAACATAATGTCATCAGAATACCGTTAAAATATCAACATGATATATTTTGTTTATTTTTTATGTAACAGACAGTTTTCGGGCGGGGTTGTGCAAAAAAATAGCTTTTTCCACATTTTTTTAATTCATAAAAATAGGTCCCACCACTGTACAAATGGCTCTATATTATTGAAGTCTGAACACAAAAGTGTGTCCAGACTCCGATCGTAATATTTCCTCAAGCGTTTGATAAGAAAGAAATAGTGAGAGCACACCAATAAGCGGTAAAGAATGTGTCGCCTTTATTCAATAAATGATCTCCTATTTATAAAGATATAGGGTATAATTATGAGATTACATTTATGCTCTTGGTTAATTAGAGTAATTGTGACTATTTTAATATTTTACATACATGAGGCAAGAGTTTTAGGAATTCTCGATGATGGGTTCTTCTATGTTTGAAGAACTTACCAGTCTATTTGATCCAAGGAAGAGGTTAACCGATTAGGCTATGAAACTCTGGGTTTCAGGAGGGTGAGCTGAGCGACTTTGAGTTAATTGGGCTGAGTTCTCTGATTTGATCCGTGTGGATTAGTGTCGATTGATCTACTTTACCAATCATTTCGACTGTTTACACTACATCTTTGCCAGATCATAGATTCCATATATATATATATAGAGGTAGATAGATAAAAATTAATATGAATGAGCACTTTTAAAGAAAAACTGCAAACATGCCACTCAAAAATAAATATGATATTATCATAATATCATATTTAAAACCTAAAACATTAATATCATAAATCCATCACCCTAAACATGTTAACATCCTAATTCCACCACTCTACCCACCTCGTCAGCAGAGAACCACAACTATCTCCATTAAACAGTGTCTTTGTTGTCACCAGCCTGCACCAATGAATTCCCATTGCATTGCTTCCTCGCTAGATCCCATCAGCATGAAATTCGTTGTCGAGCTTTGGTGCCTCGCGAGCTCCTATCAGCTTAAATTCCCACACGAAGGTCTTTAAGAAGAATTTATTTCTCTTCTGAGGCTTCATGCATATGTTTAGCTAGTTAAAATGAAGATTAGGGAGGATAAGCTCGGAGAAGGCAATGATGTGCTGTCCCTTGCGTTCTTT
>NW_018215408.1:0-1299 GCF_001263595.1 Phalaenopsis equestris | reverse complement strand
GCATCACAGTTGCCATCAACAATTTTAGCCAATCTCTAGCTTAGCAAAGAACCAAGAACCTCAACTTTGCACACCATTCTTTTGTTGTATTAAATTCACACAACGGAAAGTTCTATTTTTTTTTCCTTTACATCTTCTTAACAACTTAAGGCTATCTTTGATATAGTTGGGGAACAAATTTGATCACCCAAAAGTAGGTCACCAATTTTTACATTTTCTTCAATAGTTCTTTAATGCTCTAGAATGTAAAGAAGCAACAAATCATTTCAAATTCATTCATCAAAGTAGATTGCTAAATCTTGGCCACCATCATAAATGCATTAACTTGGTGACACAATTAATGATGGATTTCAATATCCCAATAACATTATTAGCACTCATGTTCTATGACAATGAGGTTCCATCCATAATTACATATCCTACCTTTCATGAGAAAAACAAAAACATCATTAATGTCACTTTGTTCGAGACAAGGTCACAAATAGATTCATTAAACTCATGCCACTATGGTAAAAACTCCATCTCAACAATGTTCTCATCATGTTATTACAATAGCGTTCATTAACTTTCCTCCAATCTTAAATGGTTGTTCACAACATCCAGATTTCATCTTAAGGGGGAATATTACAATCACCATTTGTTCACTACGAAAATATCATACTTATGCTCCTATCATTCATACAAAATGCCGACTACATAAGTCTATATCTTATAGTTGTGTGTTTGGTGTTTGTTGAAAATACTAAAATTTCCATCTTCTTTGTCTTTTTTTGTTCTTTTGTTTTAATTCTACGCTATCCCATAATAACTCAAAATGACATGATTTAAAACTATTCTTAAAAACTCATGTTATCTATTATATCTAGCAATATTTGAAACTAAGATGTACGCCCTCAGTATAATTGACACCAACGCCAAGTTTCATCATATCTAGCACTTTTCATTCCTAATAAGGTTGGTGTTAGTCACACCCAACCTCTCAAAAATACATTACAATAAATTGAAAATAAAAGTTCAATTTAATCAACCAGCATAAGTAATAAAAAATATAAATTTAAAAGTATTTAAATAAGAAAAAAAATCCTTCAAAGCAAAATAAATCTTATTTTTATGAGCTATTATGATTAGAATTTTTAAATTGTAACAAAGTTTCTTAATTGCTTCAAAAATAGTAATTCAATAGATATCTCAAAACTTTTCTCAATATACTTTCAACAAAGTTAGAAGAAAATCATATGGCATGTGTTGACTTCAATTATTGCAGTTGATACAAAGTACAGTTAAGACCAACTAGATCAA
>NW_018215407.1:0-1298 GCF_001263595.1 Phalaenopsis equestris | reverse complement strand
ACAATTGTTATGTATTTACATATCTGATGATGCCTGAAGTTTTATATTTTTTTGTGACACTTAAATATTTAACATTCTATCAAAAAATACATGTTTTCATGCATAGCTTTATGACACACAGATGTTATAAATATAAATATGAAAGTTTAGGAGGTAGATATGTTGATAAACAAGAATTGTATGATATTTATGTAAATATCTGGAAGTTTTTATCTGAGGAAAACTGGGGGACAGCACAGACGGGAACAGGGAGGGGTGCCAGCATTTCCTTCATTCTACAACTCAATTCTGTGTATCTGTATAGAATAAAAGAAAGCGAATTTTGATTTGTAAGAAGTTCGAAGAGGGTATTTGTATTGAGGCCTGGATGGAGGAAGAAGAGAAGAATGCGGAGGGACAGTAAGTGTGAACGGGACATGCAGCAAGCGCTGACACATTAACCAGAGTTTAGGGATATTTAGAGATTATTTAGTTAAACTAATTATCATTAAAGTAATGGTAAAATATGAAAAATAAACTATATTGAGGGGCATTTAGATATTTAGCACTCAATTCCTTGTATTTACAAATTTGCATGCTTATAAGTGGTTTGTACATGTCGAAGCATATGTTAGCTATTTTGTGGGCTTGAAAGGCTTGACCTTCTGTTTTTAGGGCAAAACTTGGTCATCTTCCCTTGCCGGCCTCACTTGTCGATACGATACGATCGACGTGCTCCCATTCCAAAGTGGTATGTTGAGCTCTCCATAATTGCCCCACGAGGTTTAAAAACCGTCAAACATGAAAGACGTTACACAAGGATTGACAAGCGTCGGTGTGCAACTAAGAGCGGCCTCACATCCACATCTCAATCTTCCCGTGGGGGGACATTATGGAAGGGTCTTAAATCGTACGGCTTGCATTTTGTTATCCCCTTTTTTGACCCCTTTTGTCGAGGGGGAAAGGATTGAGAAGAGCCTCAGGAAGAGATACATGAACTAAGGCTTTGTTTGGTGCAGCTGCAGCTGTGCTGCCCTAAGAAGCTGCTTTGGAGAAGCTGGCTATATGTTTAGTGCAGCTGTGGGGTAGTTGTTTCTGAAAAAATGACTATGTTACCCATTTTTTGTAAAACTGTTTAAAACAGAACTGTGACAACGATATTTTTGATACTTCTGAAGCAGAATTTTACTCTGAAACAGCTCAAAGAGTCTGATCCCCAACTAACTTAACAATGAGTACAAAAAGTGATAAAGAAAAAGGAAAAAAATCATAATTCATGAAACAATAGCCAAAATTTCGTAAATTATCTTTCCAATAGA
>NW_018215406.1:0-1298 GCF_001263595.1 Phalaenopsis equestris | reverse complement strand
AATTAAAATATTATTTTCAAAATCAAAATTACATACATATTAAATTAAATCATTTTCAAACCAACAGATCAATCCTGAAAGGCGGCTGATCAACCACCAAAATAGCCCCATTCATTTCCAAATCAGTAAAAACTCCCTTCTCCTCTCCAATTTTAAGGTTTATTTTC
Source organism: Phalaenopsis equestris (assembly GCF_001263595.1). Taxonomy (NCBI): domain Eukaryota; kingdom Viridiplantae; phylum Streptophyta; class Magnoliopsida; order Asparagales; family Orchidaceae; genus Phalaenopsis; species Phalaenopsis equestris. Next base: position 1,131 of record NW_018215406.1, on the reverse strand, counting down.
CTCTTTTGATTCTTCTCTCCAAAAGTCTTCTTCCTCTTCATCTAAAATTAAGAACTCCTAGTAGTTCTTGGAGAATTCCATCAAAAGGCAAGGGATTAAGCAAGGAGCATCAATAGTAATCAAATTCGAAGCAAAAAGTATAAATAATTTTAAAGTTTTTAATGCAACTTAAAGGGTTGTCCTTATAATCTCATAATATGCCTTTGAATATATAATTTTACATGTTTTCATGTAAAAATTGATGAATTTTCACCATAATTTGGTCAAAATCAAAATATAATGGTATAAAATCACATTTGATTAATTTCTATTCTAAAGGCTTTAGGAAATATTCTTACACATTCACACAAAATTCTATAAATTTCCTACATGCTTTTGCCTAAACCCAAACTTTCTTTGCATAAAGTCATAGGATTTCCATCTTAAATGCAATAGATGTTATTGATATGAAGTTATTTTCCAAAAATTAACATGTTTTAATTTAAATCAAAATCAAAATTTTCTATACATGTTTCATAAAGTTTTGTTATAAGTCTTTTATGTTGTGTTAATTTAATATTCCTAAATGCAAAATTTTCATCACTCGTGCCAAAACCGAAACACGTGTAGGGTTATGATGTTATAGTTTCAAAAAAATTTTATGTTTTTGTATTTCATTGTGTATGTTAATTATTATATAGTATATCATAGGGCTTTGTTATTAATTATGTTGTTTTAGGTTTATATGTGTTTATTTTAACAAAATTAAAATAATTTAATGCAATTATTCACAGGATTTTTGTTAATTAAATGTGTGTTTTATGTAATTAACATATTCCTATACTTCAATTCATGAAAACAAATAAATTAACTTCACTAAAATTCCAAAAACAAAAAACTTATATGTTTACTTTAATTTGCTTGTAACTTACATAAGTTAAATATACTTTAAATTACCTTAATTAATTTAATTAATTAATTAGCTACCTTTTAAACAACTTTGGCGAAAAAATTATAAAAATTAAAATGTACTTTGAATTATTTTAATTTATTTTAACTATCATTTAATTAATCAATAAATATAAATTAAGTTAAAAGTCTTTAACAATTAATCGCATTTCCAATTGTTTTAAATTAATAATAATAATAATA
>NW_018215405.1:0-1298 GCF_001263595.1 Phalaenopsis equestris | reverse complement strand
AAAAAAATAGGGTCGAACTACATCTGAGCGATTTAAAAGAAACCTTCTGAATGCTTAGAAAGTTTATTATGAAATTGAACCCATTAAAATGCATGTTTGGACCCTCCATGGAAATTCTTAGAGTATCTCTTAACACACGAAGGAATTAAGGCTAATCCTAAAAAAGTGAAGGAATTTCTCGACATGCTTTCTCCCTGGAAGACCAAATAAGTGCCAAAACTCACATGTCCAATGGCAGCACTGAGTCGATTTATTTTAAAATCAGGAGACCAATATGTCGCCTTATTCAAAGTACTAAGGAAAGTGAAGAAGTTCGAGTGGACAAACGAATGCGAGCAACCTTTCCAAAATTTGAAGTCGCTATTAATCTCTCGTCACTACTGCAAAGCCCAAAGCCGAAGGAAGAACTTTGACTTGGAAGTCAACCTAAAAGCAATTAGTTTGGTCCTCGTTTGAGAAGAATAAAGGAAGTTGGGTGGACCCTTAGATCAACTAACTCATAACAGGCACAATTCATGAAGCAATAATTGATCCACGAAGACTTAAGTTCAATGTCGCTCAATACCTCTCATTGGAGACACGCTGTTTCGAAGGTTAACCATTTCCTTACTTCTAAGATGCGTTAAAGAGAGTGAAGTGAAAGACATCCTCCGAGAAGTACATTCAGGCAAATGAGAAAGCTATTTAGGGGGAAAAAAATTGGCTCATCGAGTGCAAAGACAAGCTTAGTTCTGACCAACCCTTTGAAAAGAAGTAGAACAGTTTTCCCGAAAATGTAAATAATATCAGAAATATGCTCTGCTACAGCACCAACCGGCTCAGAAATGATAACAAAATGTTAGTCCCTGTCCTTTCGCCATATGGCGATAGATATTCTCGAGCCATTTCTACCTTCTAAGAGATGGAAAAAAATTCTTTTAGTCAATGTGGATTACTTTTCTAAATTGATAGATGTTAAAGGAGTCGCTTGAATCACTGTAAGTGTGGTTCGTAATTTTATCTAGACAGAAATAATTTATCTACATGGCTTAACCCTAATACTCATTACAAATAATGATACTCAGTTTTACTGATCAAGGGTTGAAAAATTTCTACCAGAGCCAGAGAATTAACGTGGAGTTCTTGTTCGTACATCGCCCCCAAACGAATGCTCAAGCTGAAGATGTGAACAAAATGATCCTAAACCTATTAAGGAAGAAAGTCGAAGGTGCAAAAGATAATGGACGGATATACTTCCTTCCGACCTTTGGGCCGACCGAACCACTCCAACAAAATCAATTGGTCAAATGCCATATATG
>NW_018215404.1:0-1298 GCF_001263595.1 Phalaenopsis equestris | reverse complement strand
ATCGGACAACGCATGCGGTGTACGTATGCAATAATTCCTCATAATAAATAACGCTCTCAAAAGCCCTAAAATAAACAAATCCAAAAATGAAGCAACCGTCCAGCTAAACGTGAGAGAAAACAGGGGTTTCCTCCATCTCCACCTTCATTTCCTCCATCAAATCCTCTCCTCCCCACATTTCTATCCTCAAAACAAAAGAAACTCGCTGTACCAAATTCCATTCTTCTACCTTTCTTCCTTCCTTTAATCTCCACCCCACCCCCCTCCCCCTCCCCCTCCCCCTCCATTGTCAGGTGCTCTGCAGTAAGGTCATCATAGCAACATGGTACGTAAGAAAATCAGAGATACAAAAAAAATATCACGTATGCATATATATATATATATATAATAGATGTGAATTTAGTGGTATTTGTAGATATTGTGGTGATATTGAAGTGATATCTATATATATTTATTTATATACTGCCACAATACAATGAGATATCATCACCTAATTATATTCACTCCATATATACACACACACGCCAAAACAAATTTTCATGGATAAAAATCATCAACAATGTCCTGATCATAAGCTTGTTCAACATATAAACTACTCTACATGCTCTTTTTATATATTTAATCTGTGTATGTTATTGCAAAGGCGAATTCGGCTTCAGGATTGGCAGTAAATGACGAGTGCAAGCTGAGGTTTTTGGAGCTAAAAACGAAGCGCAATTACAGATTTATCGTGTTCAAGATCGATGAGAAGGCGATGCAGATAAAGGTGGATAGGCTCGGCCAGCCTGAGGAGAGCTACAATGACTTCACCGGATCTCTTCCTGCGGATGAATGTCGCTATGCTGTTTATGATTTCGATTTTGTCACCGACGAGAACTGTCAGAAAAGCAAGATCTTCTTCATTGCCTGGTGAGATTTGCTTTACGCCTACTTGTTTTTAAATATCATTTCCTGAAGATTTGATTTAGTCTAAATGATATTAAATTGGTGTCTCCTTCTCCATATCCCGGACCAAGCAACGATTTACTCCCTGATGTGGACGATGATGTCTTCCGGCAAAAAGCCATTTATGAGATGGATCTCACATTTTAAAAGCAAAACCAGAACATTTACAAAGTAAAGCAATCCATAAGTGGGTTTTGCCGGGGAAGTTTTCAATTGAGTGAATGTCAGTAGATTTCCATTATGGATATTTATCCAATTCAAGGTTTTTTTTTTAATATGTTTTAGGTTTATTAATTTTTCTTCATTATAATAGATTTAGAATTGATGTTTATTAATCTCTTAGATTTTTTTTT
>NW_018215403.1:0-1298 GCF_001263595.1 Phalaenopsis equestris | reverse complement strand
AAAAAAAAGTGAGGTGTTGAATTTGAACATGTACTATTCATATTTAATAAAAGACACAAAATCACATGACTATATATAATTCATTATATCGAGCTAAAACAAGCTGAACGTGATTGAATTTCATGTGCGGCTCACTTAATGAATGAGTCTGAGACGAGGAACTTAAAAAGCCAAACAAGGCTTGTTCATGAATAACTACTTTTTTGACATCTAGTTCTGCAGGCCATGCAAACAAAGTAGATTTTTTGTTTTCTTTGTTTGAGATATATAAACGAATTTGATTGAAAACTTGTGGATATCGTAGTTATAACAACGTTAAAATTGCAAATCACATATGTTAGAATGTTAAGATTTCATTCGATTGATATATAGCTACAAGAGTTCCTGTTGGCTTGATATGTGCATTGTAACCAGTCATTGTGACAGCATTGCATAGCGCCAATTAGCAGAACGTGTTTGAATTGGCATAAATACGAGAAGAACGTGCTCTCTAAACTGAGTTTTAAAATTAAAAAAAACTAATTGGATGGTTTACTACTGGTGGTGGTGTAGATATGTTCGGACTAAAGTCAGATTAGGTGGCCGACAATGGTGGTGTTAATGTGATGTAAGCTGTTGATTATCTTATTGGTAAATGAAATATATCATCTAAATAAATCGAGATGTTGGAAAGTCTTCGGCAGAACAAAATATTCTTTCTATTAAAATGTAGGGCCACATGTAGCACACAATTCATGGCTTTTAGAGATCAAAATGGCTCCGCCATATTATAATTTAACTATAAATGTCTACTTTGGATATCATTTTGAGATTTCAATTAATGTTTTCAAAATTTTAGTTATACACTTATATATTTCCTTTTTATGTATTTGATTTAGCCTTTTTTTGGACTAGGGTCGAAACATTTTTAGTGTCGTTGGCTTCATATTATCAAGATGTTTCATTTGACAATAAATTTTCTGAGAATTGGAGCTTGTATGATCTTGGACTTGACTTTAGTATGTCCACAAAAATATATTTAGATCTGTATCTAATCATGTGAAAGTTGGTGGCATATCAATGTGCACAAGTTTAACAATAACTTTGTTTGAAGTACATGTTGCGTGTCGAGAGATTTGCGGCGGTGGAGTAATATATTAGCGTCTTAGGGTTGTACGAAAAATTCAGCACACGGACATAGATAATAGAGAAGTAACAGGAGGAGACATCACTATTTTAATGTGAAAAAACTTGGAGGGGGAAAAAACGGTTGGGCTTGGCCCAATTGAAGTAATCATCTATGTAATTGTGAGTACATG
>NW_018215402.1:0-1297 GCF_001263595.1 Phalaenopsis equestris | reverse complement strand
GGGGGAATCACTCCCCACAATCTTCCTAAGCCACGACACTGGTATGGTGTCCCAAACCCTAACTTTTCGTAGTGTGCGTAGGAGGACTCTGTGACTTCCTTTGGCCATGGTAGGCTCTAGACGGACGTACGGTGATCTCTAAATATTAGAATAAGCGCCAAATTTGTTCCATGTCTTGAACGAACCTTCCCGATGGCAGGTTATCCCAGGCAAGGCTAAATCACCACCAACCCTAGCTCCTTGCGCAGTGCAAGTGCTAGAGAGTCCCGTGTGGGTGTTCTGAGCTATTGGATGCTACGGACGAATCTTAGACCATCTCAAGTCATGTATGTGGACAACCTACAATTGTGACACCAAAAATAGTGCCAACATAACCATTTGCATGGAATATTGTTCAGATATGAATGCAGTTGGGGGCTAGTTTCATGTATTTCTCTAAAACTTTTGTCAAATTCTGCTCTAATATATTCATTTGCAGGTAGCCAAACATTGTGTCAGATTGCTTTGTTACCATGAAAATAGTGGTATTCTTTATTGTTCTCCCATAAATGACACGCAAACTCTATGCTAGTATTAGAAAAGACGCCACTAAGTGCCTTTATCAAATCTTTTTTCCATATCAGAGATAAATGTCAGTGGTGCAACTTCAAACTCGAACCACAAATCTAAATGTCTCAAAAACCATTCCCAGGACTTCTTTGACTCCAACTCAACAGTTGTAAATGCAGTTGTAAAGGTCATTATTCCCATCCATTGCATTTGCTAAAAGCAACACTTCGAGATATTTTAATTTTAAGTGACATGCATCAAACTCCACAAGATGTCTACAACCAACCATGAACCCGTCAATACGCACCCTAAAACTGATGTATATTCTCTCAAATGCATGATTAATGCTATTGTAATAAAAACAATGTGAGATTCAGGGCTTCTTTTGATAAGTTCAGCATAGAGTGCAGACACCAACTTGAAACTATCATCAACTGCTCCAAATATTTAGTCTGTTTGGGGTAGCTGCAGATTATTTATAATATGCTGATAAACAAATTATCCTAACAATCTGATAATTTTTCAGATTATTAGGATAAGCTGGTTTGTTATTTGAGAGAACTTATTCAGAACAACTTATTTGTAGCTGTTGGATAAATGACAATTCTGCCTCTGTTTAGTGATGTTGTTTGCAACAGAACTGTATGAGCAAAATAATAAATAAAACAGAAGTTGCAAACCATTACAGATCAGTTGAAAGAAACAACATAGAGTGCTCACTATCTCGTGAGTATCAAAAGAAATAAAA
>NW_018215401.1:0-1297 GCF_001263595.1 Phalaenopsis equestris | reverse complement strand
ATAATACTTCAATATGCAAGTATAATGCACAAGTGTATGATTATAAAAGATATGATACACATCATATGAAAATAAACAAATCTTAAAAAATGAACAAATATTTGCAGTAATGGAAATAATAATACTATAGGTATATTATATAACACATTTTTCTAAGAAAATAACTTAACATTAGTGAGACATTAACACACTAATGAACTTATATTGTGATCTAATTGATAATCAAGTGAGTCTATAACTATGAAGCTATGTTTAAATTGATAACAATTATAGTTGATAGTTAATCCACTAAGCACATACACAAGAACACAAACATATTATACATGTTGAATATAAATATAATGCTTAGTGTGTAGTAATTAAATAATTAAGGACTAGAGCACAAAGTTTAACATTCAATAAATGGACAATAAAGTTCGAGTAATTAAAGCAAGAAAATAAGAATATAAAGCAAAAATAAAGTGATTTTGCCTAAGAAGTATTTTCTCTTATGTGGTAAACACTTGTCCAAATTGCTTCCATGACAAATAATATTTAAAGTTCTATACTCAAATTTACAATTACATACTATTTTCTTTTATGTAGTCAATTTCTTGTACATTATATAACCTTACTTGTCATTTTATTATTCTTTAATCTTGAAGAAGTTTTTATTTAATTGGTATATGTTGAAATACAAGACATAGACTTTAAGTCATGAAGTCAAAGTCAAGTGAACATGTCATTTAACTCAAAAGTATACCTTAAAAAAATAATCAACACATAAAACATACAAAATTCTTGTCATGTCCAAAGCATGTTGCAAGGACATGAAGTTTATTTTGCTTGGGAGTTACACTTGAAGGAAGCTTCATGATATAAGACAATTTTTAGTTGATGGTCCCACATAAAGGAGGAATAATTTTCTTATTTAACATAAAAATAATGGTTACTTCTCTATAACTAACATTATGTCATATTTTTAATTAAAAAACATTATCAAAGCCTTTAATTGTCTAAATAACACATGTCAATGTCAAGAAAGCAATAAATAAAAGATTCATTAAAGGGTTTGTTTGGTTAAAAATAAAATTTTAGTAAATTTGAATTCAATGAATTCTCTCTTTGAACCCAAAAAAAGAAAACTAAAAATTCTATTAAGATAATATGTCATAGCATTTAGTAAATTTGAATGGTATAATTAATTGAATTTTCAGTTTTAGTAGGATTTAATAAATCTTGATTATATACTTATTTGATTGCACAAAATGCTAAAATAGTTTTCTTACATTACAATCTTATTAATCTTAAATTTTAG
>NW_018215400.1:0-1297 GCF_001263595.1 Phalaenopsis equestris | reverse complement strand
CGGTGTGAATCTCATCATATCGTGCGTTCAATAACTTTAATTTAATCTACACCATCATCCACACATGATGACGTACTATTTTCTCGTGACATTCATTGCTGAAAAGAATAAGTCCAACACAATTAGTTTGAACAAGTCTACAAACATAGATGCCTTCAAGTGCTGCCAAACTTTGTCTTGCCATGTTGGAATTTATCACTTGTTTAGTTACCCGGAACCCTAATACAAATAAACAAATCTCTCCATCTTCCTTATAAATAACTCCCAATCCCCATTCACAGCTTCGGAAAACCAGCAGTGCTCTTGTTCCATACTTTCTTCTCATTTCTCAATCCCAAGCTCTCAGGCACGACGACAATGGCCTCCACAATGTCCAAAGCCTTCTTCTCCCTCCTCGTCTCCGTTCTCTTCTTCTCCAGCGTGCATGGTATTAATGCATTAATTGACAGTTATAGTATTAGAAATATTGATTAGTGCTTCTGCTTCTTATGCAGCTTCTTGGGCTGTTCGCGGTGTGATTTCGAGCCAACTCGAGTTGGCTCCAAATCGGCTATAAGAAAGTTCAATATAAAGCTTCCGCTCATAGCTCGGCTAGTTTATTTAGACCCGTTCTCGGTCCGAGCCAAAATTTGATTCAATTTTCAAGTGATTAAATAGTTTTTGAGCTAAATTTGTTAAATTTATAGCTTTAACATCACTAGGATCTTTAAAAATCTGATTTTGAGTAGAGTTCAACTCGTCTTGAAAAAAATTTCAATCTAAAATTTTAACCCTTAACTTGACTTGTCTATTTAGAATTGAGCTAAAATTTGATTTGTCTATTTAGAACTGAGCTAAAATTTGAACCAATTTTGAAGCGAACTTCACAGCCCAATTGTCTTCCATTGATTAACAGGAGAGTTCACGTGTGAGCAGCTGGATCGCAGCACGTGTGCGTTCGCGGTTTCCTCATCCGGTTTCCGTTGCGTGCTTGAGAAGCACGTGCGAAGCGGGTTCAATGAGTATTCCTGCCGTAATTCAGGCGTGGCGGGGACCGGCGTGGAGGGCTGGATCGAGACGGATGAGTGTGTGGAAGCGTGCGGTCTAGAGCGGGTCACCGTCGGAATCTCGTCGGATTATTTGGTCGACCGCCGGTTCAAGCAGCGGCTTTGCTCGCCAAAGTGTTACGATAGCTGTCCCAACGTCGTTGATCTCTATGCGAACGTCGCGGCCGGCGAAGGTCCGCTTTATATAATATTAATTTTTTGAAAAGCTATAATTTCTTTTTTTTGTAATTAAATCATAATCTTCCAAATTA
>NW_018215399.1:0-1297 GCF_001263595.1 Phalaenopsis equestris | reverse complement strand
GACAGTTTCGCGAGTGAGGAACCAATCCTTGAATGCCAAGGAACATCGATTGTAATTAACTTGGAACTTTTTTTATTCCTAGTTAGGACTAAAATAGTTGGCTGTGATGTCAAAAGAAAAAGAGATTACATAAGTGAAGTTAAGGAGTGGGAAGTTGTTACCCTCGATAAAGGCTCCAATGGAAAAAAGGAAAACAAGTAGTTACTCGAGAAGATCCACCTCTGTCAATGGAAGAAAAACATGCTTAAAAGGAAATTGAAGGTTCAAATAAAGTATATTACAATGCACTAGCTCGTCTTAGGAATTTTCCAACCATACTAAGCATCTAAGATGCTTTGATCCTGTCAAAGGAGATGAAGGAATCTCTGATCAAGGCCTTACTTGATCCAAAAAATTGCTTAGCTCAGTTGGCCAAAACATAGTAGGATGAAGTGTGTTTGTCAAAGAAACAATATGGGGTAACCATAATGGATGAAGACTTGCTACATGGTACTACCGACCATAATCGCCCACTCTACATTTCCATTAGCATCGATAGATTCGTCCTTTCCAGAGTTCTTGTAGATCCAGGGATGTCACTCAACTTAATGATTCTACGAACATTAGCATATTTTTATATTGACGCATAGGAGCGTATCTCCGATATGATGATGTAAAGAGGATTAAATCATAATGAAGAAAGAGGGCTTGGGTTAATTATGCTCCTCATGAAGGTTGGTAAGCTAATAACAACCGCTAAATTTCATATCATCGATGCGAAAACCTCTTTCAATGCTTTGCTTGGTTGGTAATGGACTCACGAGCATAATATGGTATTGTCAATGCTACACTAGTGCATTAAGTATTACATGGAAGGATAAGAACACTGCATCAAGGGAGATCTACAGCCGTTCTCGATTCATGAAGTAAGCATCCACGAAGATGCCACTTACTATGCTCCTCCAAAAAGACTATCTTTTCCCAAGAAGTTGTGCCAAATAAGATTGAAGATTCAAAATTTCAAAAAGATGGGACCATTCAAATCCTCTTCAATGATCTTCCACCTCTCCTTTACAATGAGCTGGTGGACGTACTTTTAGCCAATGCATCTGAGATCAAGACCACGGACGTGGGAGAGGAAGAACTAACATGATTTTTTAATGGATAAAGCCTATCATCAACAACAACGTGGAAGGAGAATCTGAGAAGATAAGTCTAATAAAGAAGCAATGATGATAAACTAGAGGAAACCATAGTTTGAGATCTCCTTGGAGAATATAGATAAAGTGAATACAAGTTGATGTATGATCGGATCAAC
>NW_018215398.1:0-1297 GCF_001263595.1 Phalaenopsis equestris | reverse complement strand
AATTCGATTCCGGTGACCGACAGCTTCTTACGGGCTCCTCTAACCAAAAATAGCGCCGACTCCTGGGATCCAACTTTTTGGCATAGTTGTAAAGAAAGATATATAAATAAAGAGAATTAAGAATTTAACCGCACATACATCGTAGTACTATCTTACAAGATAGGGATCAAGTTTCTGGCTCTATTATCAGGGAACTAATATCTATTTCTTAGTAGTGGAGTTAGAAGCAGAAGCATATATTAGATAAGGGGATCATCGGCCTACTATGATTAATGATTTTGAAAAATGAAGTTAATATTTTAAAATCAGAAATAATTAATTTTAGAAAAAAATTAAGAAAAAACAAATACTTGATTACTAAAACTAGAATTATACAATACTATAAGTAGTAAAATACCAGTAGAAAAAGAAAATAATCAAGAATAATCTTTTTTAAATTCTTTACATAAGGTAATTATGCATAAATGGTTTATAACCATTACTCTAAATATAAATAAAAAATATATTTTATCTAATCTTACTGCTTTCGTTGGTAGTGGAGCAGATATGAATTGTATTAAAGAAGAAATAATACATTCTAAATATTTTGAAAAAGCCACATAGTAGTTAACTTCTACTTTGGGAAATAAAATAGAAATACAATACAAACTTTCCTCATCTAATATTTGCAAAATGATATTTGCATTAATACTTCATTTTTACTAATTAAAAATTTAATGCAACATATTATTTTGGGAACTCCATTCCTCTACAAATTATGTATATTAATAAAATTTATAATACTCGCATTTATTCTAATAAATTTAGAAAAAAAATTACTTTTAAGTTTATTATTAATCGTACTGAAATTATTTTAAATGAAATATATAAATTTAAGTTAAAACAAAATCATATTAATTTTCTACAAGAAGAAATTACTTTGGTATCTATAGAAAAAAAATTGAAAAAAAATCTTATAAAAGAAAAAATTTCTACTTTATATAAAAATATGTTAAAAGAAATTTGCGATGATTATACAACTATTTTTTGGGATAGAAAATAAGAAATGTATTACTTCACTGTACATCGATAATTTCTATGAAAGAAATACTAAAACAGAGGCGCGAACTTGTCAAATAAATTATCAGTATTTAAAAATCTGCAAAGAAAAAATTAATGAACTTCTTAGTAAAAAATTAATTATAAAAACTAGCTCAACTTGGTGTTGTACTACATTTTACGTAATCAATAATGTAGAAAAGAAATGAAATAAACCAAGATTGGTAATTAATTATAAACCTTTAAATGAAGTTTTAAA
>NW_018215397.1:0-1297 GCF_001263595.1 Phalaenopsis equestris | reverse complement strand
TATTTTCCTTTGGTCAGTATGTATGTAAATGTCCCATAAGCTAAGTACATCATATATGATGATATGATGATATTGCCACTCACATACACCCATTCAAAATAATCTTGATAAGTGCTAGAAAGTTTAAGGAAGTAGAATAATTTATTATCGTCTTAGTGCGGAACTAAAATTCAACGCACACTTAAAAGAGAGAAGATAACTAGTAGCAACACTAGAAGTATTTTACGTGAAAAACCCATAAAGAGAAAAACCACGAGGCTTGATTCAGCCGAAAAGTTCCACTATAAAATGATAATTACAGTTGAAGCCACTTCTCCCACATACGAGAAAGAGTTAGAATGTCTCTCAATTTTCAACGTCGGCATGCGAATATGTTTGTCGCAAGGAGTGGGAGGTGGACAATAATGATTGGCGACGTCTCGCGAGGCAGTGGTCTGTGTTAGTCAACGGCGATCAGCTTTGGTCGACAACGTTAGGAGTGATGTTGGATTTCACTCCTTCTCAAAAGCTTCAAGCTCTTTCTCAAATCTCAAACTCTCCTCTCCCTCTCCGTATGAGAGAGGTGTGTCTCTATTTATAGATTTCTGAGTACAATGTAAAAATATGAATCACTTTGATTAGATGGTCTGGACAGCTTCCTTTGATCAGACGGTCTGAAGAGCTTCCTATGATCAGACTGCATTTGATGGAGATTTTAGTGTCTTAATGATGTCTGAATTAAGCGATCTTGTGTTCGTTGGATTTGTTTTGTCGAGATGTTTCGACTATAAGTTTAATAGATTCAACATTTGTTTGACTTTCCAAATATGCCGATAAAACTTGTAAATGTCGTTTAATAGCTTGATTTGACTTGGATTTGACAAATTTTGGTATCATTTGGTACGCCTCATTGAGTTTGTTAGTTTGAATGTAATTTTGGTAAAATCTAAGCTTTGGATGACTCTTAATCAAAGTTTGATCATTTATTGTTCAAAAGATAGTCTCGAGATTTGTATTGGATGATGGAAATTTGTTCATGGCTCATCAATTGCCTCCTATTTTTAGATGGGACTAATTTTATAGCCTGAAAATTTTAAAATCCCGCAAGCTCAAATTTTTATAATTGTATTCATACATATAATGTTTATCGTTTTGTGTTACCATAACTTTATTCTCAGCATATGAAGGAATAATCTATGCATATACAAGCACGAAGCTGAGCTTAGATGGCCAAGTATTCCATGCAGTTTTCAGCCAACTGCCTCTTAAAAATCATTTTTGTTTAATCTGAGGATATACATTCAAACAAGATAATTCT
>NW_018215396.1:0-1297 GCF_001263595.1 Phalaenopsis equestris | reverse complement strand
AAAAATCTCTGCAATGTACTTAAAAGTCAAGGAGTTTGGATTTCAAAATATAAATGATACGCGTACCTAACTAGAAAAGTAATTAGGATTGTAAATGTGACTTTTAACTAATGTATCAAGCCCAACCTAATTACTCATTGGTTTGCATCCTTAAATACAGATATGGTATATGATAGCTATGTTGGTATTTCAAGTAATTGATCCCAAAATGAGGTAAGAGTTATACGTGAATCTTCCTCTAAATAATCTTGAGAATTTGAATTTTCAAAGAGAGCTATAAGTGGTCTCAAGTCATGGAACATCTTTAGCTTTTTCTTTCAAGATTGTGAAGCTAATCTCGATAACAATTGAAGTGCAAAAGAAAAACAATATGATTTTTTATACTTCATGGGGGTTTAAGAGCCTCTATGGTAGAAAACCTTAAATTATAATTTCTTTATTATTGCATGTGTTGTGAGCTAAAGAACCAGACGAATGATACAGAGCAATCATACCAATCAATTCTTCTCCAAACAAATCATCACCATATGTCCATGTAAAAATAGTATAAGCATGTTTTAAATATGTTCCATAAATTGATCATCTAATGAGTGTGTTATATCATATTTAAATATCTTAAACATTTAAGGTATGTATTAAAGACCCTCTACTATATAAATGGTACCTCAAAATTGTTTGACAATCTAATGAAGAAAATTAAACATAATTATAGGTAGCATAAGTTGCATAGAAATCATCCTACAGGATAAGAATGGATTCAATATATTGGGAACAGCAAATTGACCATAAATATGCATTTCATGATTAATGGTGTATGATTTGGTAAATTCACACAACATGCAGTAATAGGTGTACCAATGATCATTGATTTGGAAAGCAGATCATATGATCAGTTGCCCTTGTGTCAAACATACAATTGGTTTTATAACTAAAAATGTAGGCGAAAGACAAGTATCTAAACAATTGTTCTTTATTGTGGATGAAACTCATTGGATTGGTCATGCTAACAGACAATGTCTGATCAATGAGAACAATAAGATTATGGCATTGCTTTGATATAAGATTATTTGATAGTGGTAGTGTTTCAGCTTTATCTCGTTTGGAATTTGCACAATGAGCTTTATAGAAAAATATTGAATTTTCACACCAAAAGAAACTTTAAAAATCACTTTGAGTTCTATGAGCACATTCCAATGTAAAAAGTAAGATAAGTAATGAGATATTACATATATTATGCAAATTATATTAGTTTATGGATCTTTGGAAGTCATAAATCATGTAACTTTTACAAAAAAAA
>NW_018215395.1:0-1297 GCF_001263595.1 Phalaenopsis equestris | reverse complement strand
ATCCTTCACATAATCCTATTATAAATGGAAAGCCTTTTATCGCTCTACAACTACTAATACTAATGAGGAATTTATAATACATATCATTAATAACTTTATACTTTTGACACATTCCTTTATTATGTGCCCCGAGTTAATTCTCATAATACTTGAATAAGAATTCAAAAGATCCATAAATATCATAGAAAGAATCTTTTCTCCATATACTTTTTCATTAATTTTCTTAACACAGATTGCTTCCATAGCAAACTTTCTTGTATGAGATAAAATTGATTCTCCAAAATCAATAATAATTATTTTAAGTTGAAGCTCCATTACTATCTCCTATTGATTTATTGTATAACTCTTAAATTTAAAGCTTCTATAATTGACACAATGTTTAACTATTTCTTTGTTTAAAAATATTTCTTCTCCAATCATTTTGCATCTTAGTCTTCAAAATTTGAATGAAAATATCTATTAAGTTGACAAGATAATACTCCTCACAATCTCCAATACTTTATGCCTAACAATTTATGAGTTTTTTCTTAGGTAACTAAAATTATTTTTGTTGATCAATCTATAATAGCTAAGTATTTCAGTTTTTATGCTCTTATAAAATAACCGTCTCCTTAAAATCATCATTTAATAAATTTTGAAAATATCTATGCCACCTTTTCTTGATGTCATCCTTACCTAAGATCTTATGACGTTTGATTCTATTGCATCTAACTAGATCAAATTTTCAAGATTTTTTTCTGTTGTATTGGTTGTTCTCTGTAAATCTCCTTTTTTTTTTGGTTCGTAAGTACAATTTTTATTATAAAAGTCATAAAAAATTCTAACTTTCACCGTGTGTGCTAATTTTTTTTAAAGTTTTCTAATATTTTTATAATCATTATAAATATCAATAACATTCAATTTTTGCCACTCTAAAAAGTTATGATCTTTCCATGATATTGTTTGAAATTCTTACTCCACCAAATTACCTTTCATTTGTAAAATTTATTTTTAGAATTTAAAACATCTATGACAACCTTCCTAATAAAACAATACAGCTTATGCTACATAAAATTTAACTAAAGAATTTCAATATATCTTTCACAGCACCGTCTCTTCAAAGATTAACAATTTGAACATAAAAAAATAAAAAATATATAATTTCCTCTATATAAGACGGCAAAAAATTTTTAAAAAGTATTTCTTAATGCAAATATATATGGCTAAAGTTAATAAGTCCCATGTCTACTCAACAAGAATTTGTTAATGTAAATAGTCCTAGCAATCTTTGATATCAACACAACCGTACTCTTTTTTT
>NW_018215394.1:0-1297 GCF_001263595.1 Phalaenopsis equestris | reverse complement strand
AAAAAAAATACCACCATAATTAACATTTTAAAAATGAAATACACACTCACACATAAATATATACTCTCATACATAATCAAACAATCATATTGCACTCATCTCAAAGCAAGCACAAAGATTTAAGAACCCACTTTCATCATACTTTTATTAATATATACTTAATGTCATCTATTCAATTCATTTCATTCTTTACATGGCTAGCAACAGGCCTTCATAAGAACCCACTAAAAAAGAAGAGCTCTCTCTTCATCTGGGATCAATCTACTCTCTTCTTTATCAGCTTCCTTAATCTTTGCCCACAAGACAACATACAAGCCAACAAACATGAGCCCCATACCTATCAAGCTGCAATATTAATAAAATCAAATAAAATAAATTTTAATATTTTAGGATTTTATTTTCACTAACAATTCATAAATTCAAGCAATTAATTTAATATATAAATACCCCTTAATTCCTATGTATTTACATATGTAACAGCTTACTAATGCATGCAAGTGTGTATTTCATTGATGCATAGGAATTGTGTGGCATGTATGTGTAAATGCCCCTATAAATAAATACCTTCCAAGGCTGATAAACTGCTTTAATATCAGTGCTGAAAGAATGGCTGCACAGAATGATTGTGTAGGTTGGAAGACTGAAACAAAAACCGGTCCTTTCTTATGAACAGACATTGTTACTACTAATGAGCTTATGGATGTCACTGATCCTCCCTGCAACATAATATTTTATAAATTATTGTTTAAAATATAGCTTTATAAAATTTATATTTTGAAACAAAAGGGAATGAAATGTTTAAGGAAATGGTTAGTATATATAATACCGCTAACACAGCAGTGATAAGGACATTGAGGCTGAGGCTGGCGACTCCGCTGGTTATATTCCCTTGCAAGATATACTGAAATATTAAGGAAAAGAAAGAGCCTAATATGGCAGCTATAACGGTCATGGAAATCGGAGCTGGAAATTCCTCCATTGTTGTAGCCTGCAAGTTCAAGTAATAGTACTGAAATGTATATTTTGAGTTGGACGAACATATTTTAATATGGAATATATAGCTTGTGTTCTTTGCATGCATGCATGCATGAAAATCTAGCTTATTCATGTATATATATATAAAGTAAATTGATAGGCCCAAATATCAATTTCTCATGCGTTTTTTGACCCCATGATGAGAGCCCGCGTCATGTGTCTAAAATTTCAGAGCCCCCACGCCACGGTGGGATTGAACTCTTAACCTAAGGAGAATTACAGTGACCTCGCTACCAATAGGCCAAGATTTGCGGCGCATACA
>NW_018215393.1:0-1296 GCF_001263595.1 Phalaenopsis equestris | reverse complement strand
TATATATATATATATATATAACATGTTGACTTATAATTTTTTGCCAATTTCAATGAGTGTAAAATATGTAAAGAGCATGAATATAACTCGTAAGAATTTATGGAAAGTTATAAGAAAATTTTGTAAGAATATTTACTAATTTTAGACAATAGGTTGACTCATGGTCAACAATGGACAACCCAAGCTTAAAAGCATGTCAATGTAATCAGCATACATGCTTTCTAAGAAAAACTATTTAAAGCACTTACTCACCCATATCTAATTTAATTGTGGCAAAGCATTGATCATTAACTGGTTGTTTGGTCAACAGAAGAAGTAATGAAATGTAAAATAAATGCAATGCAAGAATAATGTATTGTATTTGAAATACTATGGAGTTGTTTAGTTTATTGTAAAATAAATGGGCGACTTTATTTTATTTTTTTTAAGTAAAGTGAAAACACTGTATTTTAATGTAAAAACTAATATGTTGGAGGTGAGGCAACGGTGACAGGGCGGCGACGTGTGGTGCTGGCGACAGATAGCAACAGTAGCTAATGGCGGCATGCCGAGGGCGACTATCTACACTTTACATTACGCTGTGTGTTTTATATTCTATCAAATTCCAATTCCAGTGAAAATGAACTAAGAGCTGAAATAATGAATTGCAATTACTTCTAAACAAATGGTTGAATTTCCAAAATTTCTGCATTATGAATGCAATGCACCGGTAACATTGCCGACTAAACAATCCCTAAGTTAATGCATCGATGAGTGTATTAACACACCAAAAAGCACATCAACATGTCAAAAATCTTCAAAAACATGCAAACATCCACAGATACTTGGTGTGCCAAAACGTGCATAGTACCCTTAAAAAATATTATCAAAATATCAAGCAAGAATAACATGACTAAAATGCATTACAAGTCATAGTTTTAAAAACTCTCCAAGTCCTCCATAGAAAAGTTTTTAGAACTACATTAATAAAACTCGTAAGACATCATAATTCCCAACTAGTAAATGATGAAATTATCATTGATGAAAGGGCAAATAATGGGGCAATTAACAAGACAACATAGCAAACTATTTTATTTCTACCTCATTAGCTCCCAAATTGTAACAAGACCCTAGTCAAGCCTATCTTATTTGATGTGAAAGGACCATATGCTTTTAAATCGAACTAAAAACATTGTCAACAAATAAATATATCTGGAGTTAGAAAAAGTATCATCCCAAGAATAATATGAAAAACTATATGTTTCTAGAGCCTCAGAGGTTAATGCTTTGATGTATTATATCAAATTACAATGGCAT
>NW_018215392.1:0-1296 GCF_001263595.1 Phalaenopsis equestris | reverse complement strand
TCTATATATTGGTTGCCAAATTTCTTAAATAATAACCATTTACAAGGGGTCTTCTTAAGAAATCTCAATATTCTAGAAACCATCTTCAAATATTCTTCACTTGGACTGCTTATGTGTTGCCTTAGTACACCGATAGAGTAAGTGAATCAAGTCTAGTTTGTGTCAAATAGATAAGCTTACCCGCAATATCTGCCATTTTCCACTAGCGTCTTTTCTCCGCCTGAGTGTAACTTTTTGTTGAAATCTATAAAATTCTCAACAGGTTTACATCCTAACATTCCTGTTTCTTTTAATAATTCTAGGGTACACTTTATTTGAGATATCAAACTACCCATCTTAGACATGGTATCTCATCGCTCCTAGATCTTTTCAAATTCAGTAGCAAGAACATCCTTAATCTTCCCAATCTCTTTTTCATCATCATCTGTCAAAATCATATCCTTTACATATATAATGAGCATAGCTTTCTTACATCCTTATTTATGCTTTGTGAACAATATATGATTTGATTAGTATAGGGATTAACCATTAGATTTCATAATCTTAGCAAACTTTTCAAACCATGCCCTTTGAGATTATTTGAGGCGATAAAATGACATTCTTAGTTTACAAACCTAATGCTTTTTTGAGTCATTTTCAATTCCTGATGAGATCTTCATATACGCTTCTTCGTCAAGGTATCCATCCAAAAACGCATTATAATTCAACTCTTTATTCACTGCCAAGAAAAGAACTCTTACAGTGTTGAACTTACCCACTAGTGCAAAGATCTCTTAATATTCTATCACATAAGATTGAGTGAAACTTTGTCCACCAACCAGCATTGAACCTCTCAATGCTCGCATCTGCTTTGTACTTAATATTGAACACCCATTTACATCCAATGAGTATTTTATATTGAGGAAGCTTTGTAGGAGTCCATGTGTCATTTAGATCAATTGCTTGGATCTATTCTTCAACTACTTTTTTCTATTATGGACTTTAAAGTGCTTCATGAATAAACTTGGATATCTGCGTACAATCAAGTTTAGATACAAAGACTTCATAATTTGATGATAACTTCCCATATGCAACAAAATCCTAGATAGGATAATTTATTTAACTTCCACTATCCTCTCCACTGGATTCTACCTCCTTTGGAATCTGAAAGATGTGTGAATTCAAGCTTGAATTTGAATTGTCTTGAGGTTGTATATTCTTTTTGTCATGCTCAGTGGATTTCTTTCTTCTACTATACACATGAAGTTCCTGTTCTCAATTGGTGAAACATGAGAGAGAAAATTGTTAAAGGGAAAG
>NW_018215391.1:0-1296 GCF_001263595.1 Phalaenopsis equestris | reverse complement strand
ATGTTGAGACTTTACCCTTAAGCTGGATTGGGGCAAGAGTCGGGCTGATGCCTTCTCTCGGCTTGATTTATCTTGGTCTTTGGTTCGAATGGTTTACGATCGGCCGGCTTTAGGCCTTGGTTTAGGGGGCCGCAATTGGTCAACCAAGTATTTAGGAAGGTTGCACATGGTGAAGCGGGACCTTTGATCTTCAGCTAATGGGTCTTCTAGTCTCCCACCGATGGACCCTTTGGTCTTGTATAAGTGGGTCTTACAGATTGTATATATTTCTATTGAGATTCGTGATAATACAGTTATGATATCATAGATCGTTCACACAATAAATATTCAAGTATTTAAATGACTTGAAATTGAATGATCTTAAAATTATTAGGCTTCTCTCACAAAAATACTCAGTTTGATTATAAGCCCACAAATTCATAATCCCATAGAGATTTTCTACTGACTTTTGTTTTAAGAAAATAATCGATCAGTTTTTTATGCGGGAGAAGATTTTTCCAATAGGAATATTATATTGTACATTTATTGTTTCAATTTTTTTTTTTTCATTAGAACAATGTGTTCTTATGAAAAAAAAAAAATATATATATATAATAAAAATGATATTTAAAATAAATTTTTATTGATTCCAAAATTATTTATTTGATTAAGAAATCAAATATCGCGTTGACTAGCATTAAATTTCTGAACACTGTATTCCTTTGTTTCGAGGTTCATGTGGAGAAGAAGACCTGAAGGCACATGCTGCCATTATTTATTTTTTTCAGTAGTTGAAAAATTATAAGTTCTTCGATTAATACAAGAAAATAAAACTTTTGTTAAATTTATCGCTTTAATTTTGTAAAATCCTCTCCCATCAAATGGAAAAATTTTTGGAGGGTGCATGTTTGATTTCGAGCCGAGCAGACATAAAATTAGCTCAAAAAAATTTGTTGTAAAATTTTAGCTCGTAGCTCAACTTTGTTTATTTCAATCTAAGCTAAAATTCGAATGAATTTTCTAGTGATTAACTATCTTCAAGCTAAACTCGCCAAATTTACAACCCTAACATCATTAGGACTGTTAACGATGCGATTCTAAACCATGCTAGTGTCGGCAAAAAAAAAAAAAATGAAAAAAAATTTTGGCTCATAGCTTGCCTCATTTATTTCGATAAGATCTTGATCAGGCCAAAATTCAAAATCAACTTCCGAGTGATAAACTATCTTTGAGCTAAATTCATAGCACTAACACCCCAAACATTACTATGTACTCACTTTACCCTTATATATATATGTGTGTGTGTGTGTGTGTGTG
>NW_018215390.1:0-1296 GCF_001263595.1 Phalaenopsis equestris | reverse complement strand
TATTTACATATATAACAACAAAACTTCAATTTTTACATACATATATACCATCTTACGTATGCATGAAAAGGTGTATTTCACTACATATGCATGAAAAGGTGTATTTCACTTTTTAATAAAATAGATTTTTTTTGTGATATGAATTAGATATACAAATACATAAGAATTGAGTGTTACACCTATAAATGCCCTACATTACACACAACAAATCCTAGATTTAAAACACTACAAAGTGCTTGCATCTCTATGTTATCCAGTTGTCATGACCGTCCACAAGGGGAAAAAGGAAAAAAAAGGGTACAAATCAAGAGCTATTTAATCAATCATCATTATCATTGACTTTTATCTCAAATCTTCGGATTTGTTTTTTTGAAATTCCCATTCTTCAAGCTTCCTACTGATTATTGAATGAAATGAAAAACCAATTTTTCACAAACATCTTTACACAAATTTATAGTTTGATGACTTATAAGAATTACTTTCATTTAGAATCCATTGAGTTCGTTATTTACTTGATTATGTTGTTATCTAGATGGCAGCACCATTCACATAGTAGTGTTAACCATGAGATGTAGCACGTTTGGTTCAAATTCATTTTTTTTAAATACAATATTTAGAACTATCAAAGGTGATTAAGATCTGTTGACGGTTGAAGCTGAATAAATAAATTAATTAATTAAATTGGGGAAGTTTTAATTTTTCAATCTTCATTTACATTCAACCAGGACAGTTGAATTGTTAAGCTCGCGATCTTGGAGTTTTGAATGAATTCTATGTGGAGCAACCATGTTAAAACTTATTAACTTAAGAGAATATGAACATTGTTCTTAAGTTGGTGCAATCTTGTCAGAAAATACTAAATCCTAGGATTTTCACTTGTTTTAGGGAGCTAAACTTATTTGATGTCCAAACTTCCTTATTTTCACCGGGAGAGGCTAAGAAAAAGATTTGCTCCTGATTGTCACAGTTAATTTTGTCACTTATTAACCCTAAGCTTTTAGGACCAAAATCATAGGAGATTCTCACTCATTTAAATGTCTCACATATTTAAACTAGAATTTTTCTTTTGAAAAACATAGGTTTAGAATTACCAAAATCCAAACATTTAGGCTAGATTTAAAACCAGTAGACTAGAATTTTTTCGGACTTTGAGAGTTCACTCATTCTTCGAGGGATTGATTCACGAACTTAATTTTGCATACTACTTAAACGACACGTATAATTGTGTGTATAGTGAATTACAACATTTGGTACGTATCAAATTCATCATCTTCTTTTCCCCAATTTTAAGCTCAT
>NW_018215389.1:0-1296 GCF_001263595.1 Phalaenopsis equestris | reverse complement strand
GTGATATGTCACGTGAGGAACACCACTTTATAAAGTGAGTTTATATTTGCATATTGATTAGTCTTATGAATAGATCTTCTAAACATTCATCATCAAGAACTTGCATAACATATCACACAGCTTGCTTTAATCACTCGACACTAAATCCTTACCTCCTAGGCTTTCTCACAACCATATATCTTACGATCTAAATTCTAATTTTCTAATAAAAATGTCAAGATGAAACATAGAATAAACTTTTTTTTTTCTGAAATCACTAAAGTCGAATAATATGATAATTGAGATGTTATTGAGCAGCCTTAGTATCTTCGACTTCCTCTACATTTTCTTCTTTTGAGTTATGTTAATAACTCTTCCACTTTTGAGTTGTTTTCATTTCAAATTCCTAAAATTAATCGTGGAAGCTTAAACTTAAAAATTTCTTGAAGACAAAACCACATCCTTAATCAAGAGTTGTCTTAAGTAACTTTTTTTTTCTTATTTGTAATCAACTATAATAGTTTGCCCTTATAAGAAGTTTGTAACCTAGATTTAATCTAAATTCTATCTAGTTTTTTGATTAAATATAAAAAAAATTGTAATTTTAATAGTAAACGATTACAAAGATCCAATATTTCTTAATGTAAGTCTTAAACCCATCATAAAGTGGTATTTCTATCTCTCGAGATAATATATTACTTTCTATATCGTGTTTGATTATTTAAATAATTAAATCTTCAAATTGATATGATTATATAAAGACACCCTCCCTGTTGAAAAATAAAACCGATAATATTCAACCATTACCATAACATATTCTAGCCATCCTTTGGCAGGAGAAACCAGAACAAAAAGATCCATCCCCCATATCACAAAGGGATAGAGACCAGTGATTGGTTATAGCTTGTGTCAGGGTTGTAGCTGCATAGGGTCGAATTTCTAGCATTATTCACTTCTTTTCTCAAATTAGGCCAGAAGTATTCTTATTTACTAATATTTTAACCAATATTTTGCCTTTAAAATGACCACAACATTCTTGAGAAAATTTACTTTAAGACATCGATCATCCCATTTTCCATGATGCACCTAAGAGATATAGAAGTGAATGATTTTTTGATTAATTCATCATTGGTAATCGTGCACTATGCAACTTTGATCTTGAACTATCTCGGTTCTTTAACACCTAATGGGATGACTCATGTTGATAGATATTCCTTGATTGCATCGATCCAACTCGAAGCCACCCAAAGGAACCATTTCAAAATTTTCAACATTAATAAACTTAAAGTGAAAAAACCCCTCGTAAGTAAAAAAAAA
>NW_018215388.1:0-1296 GCF_001263595.1 Phalaenopsis equestris | reverse complement strand
ATTCATTGTTCCATTTAATTTTCAAAAACTTAAGTCCTATTACAAAAAAGGCCACCTCACTCCATCATTAAGATAAAATAAAGGAGAAATAGGAATTAAGCCATCATTTTGGTTTTTTTATAGCTAAGAAAAATAAATTTAAAGTTTTCGTATCATTTAATATTGCAAATGATAGGATTAGTTTTAACCATGCTTAAATGTACACAAATTATACACACAACTCACAGAGAGAAAAAAGGAGAGAGAAGAAAAGGAAATAGATTTACGGGTAAATTTGTCTTCTTGTTGGAGGTCCATTCATCTTTCCAGAAATTTATTTAAGATAAGAAATTAACATTTATATGTAGCAGTAAACTTTATTTACTTGCAACAACAAACTCAAAACTCAAATTTGATTGTAACAACAAACTCGGATTCATCCGCAATAATAGATTTAGATTCATGTTACAGCAATAAATTCAAATTTTCCTACTAAAGCAAACACAATAGCATTCATCTACAACAACGAACCTGATTATCAAAACTATAAATAAGCAAAGTGCAAATGGACATGATGTTAAAAGTGCTTACCAAAAGAATGGCTATGTATGCACTTTAAAAAATAGAACCTTTATGTCAGTAAATGAATCTAAGTCACTTTCAAATGATTGTGAATCTCTTAATTACATTAAAATCATGTAAACATTATGTGTGTGAGGAAATAAAGGTATTGCTGGTGCTTTGAAAGTATGATAATCATTAAACAAAAAATTCCATTGGTATGAATACACTTTTTCAAAATGGGTATATGCATGGTATCTATAAAAAGTGCATTAGTCATCAAACTCTAACACAAACATATATTAATTTTCAATCTTTTCTGAAAAAAAGAAAAAAAAGATGACAATTTTATAATGTTTTATGCACCTTTCAAGAATCTAAATTATATATTGTTGTTTTGAGATGCCGATAATTGCCTCAAAAAACATGATGGCTTTTTAAAGGAACTCAATGTCTTACAACAATACTCAAATAAATTTTGATAAGCATGTTATTATTTGGATAAAAATGAAGAGGATTCTAAAAGGTTCGAGTTTACTTAGAATATTTAAATTCATAAGGTATTATTTCAAAAAAATATACAATTATCTTACAAAACTAGTTAACTTTATTTTAAATATTGAAGCTGGTCAAATGTATAGACATGAAGTTAGAGAACATCATGCAAATAAAAAATGAACAATGAACTTGATATCTCAATTAGAGGAGTGTGCAATCACTTAAAAAATATATTATTATTATTATTATTATTATTAT
>NW_018215387.1:0-1296 GCF_001263595.1 Phalaenopsis equestris | reverse complement strand
TTTAGAAAGAAGTATTTTGAAATTTTATTATCTTTAAAAGTTCTTTAAAAGAAGTTATCTTGAATATGAACTTTCATATATTTTAAAATATAATATTTTTTAGCACATTTAATTTTTATATATTGTTATAAAAATATATATATTTTTTGTTTTATAAGCTTTGTTAGACACCCTTACTTACATAACTTAAAAAAGTTAACTTCCTTTCATATAAAACATCAACCACAGATTCCAGGTCAACCTAATTTTATAATTATCATAAAGTTATAATTTGCCAATGAAATCTCCCAACTTGCATTAAAATATAAGGTTCAACCTAACATGTATGAAAATTTAAAGTTCATCCCAACTTGCATTAAAATATAAAGCTCAATTGAACTTGCATGAAAATATAAAGCTCATCCCAGCTTGCATGAAAATATAAAATTCATGGGTCAAACATTCTACCACATGACCATACATAGTCATCCACACATGCACATGTTAACATACTAATACAAAGTTCTTTAAACATATATGCTGATGCATTGAAACTTACACAAGGGCATTCAAATACACTAGCATAAATGCTCACACATTCATTCATATCCATGCACACATTATCAATTTTATACATACTCATACACACTCACACCCACATATTATCATTTTTTATATTTACACATACAGACATATTCACTTACACCACCAACACATATACACTTACTATTAGACATACACATTGCACTACACATAAATTTACACATACACATCACACTACATTTATTTATACATTAGCACACATAAACCGTACACTCTACACTACACACTTTACACAGTTCCTTCATCTCCTCTCATTCCTTTTATTTTTGGGTAAGGTTCTTAGGTTAAGGTTTAAATGGGCGATTATTCTAATGGGGGGTTATTTTGATTAGGTTTAGGTTATATAAAGTGGCTTGGCTTATGCTAAACCTAGGGATAAGGAGCTCAGGTTGGGTTGGTAATGGGTTGAGAGTTTGGTTAAGTAGGTTTGGATCACTTAGTGCTCTGTTTTGGGGTTTGAGTGAATTTAAATTTAACTTTGGCTATTGTTAGGATTGGTTTCGATAATGGTAAGCCAATGATTTGAGGAATTAAATTGGTTAGTGGGTTAATGAACTTGTTTGGTGTTAATTTGTTGATGGGTAGGCTTAGTGGGTTAATGCATCAAATTATTAAGCTTAGGGTTTTAGTATAGTTAAAAGGAAGGGAATTGGTGGCTAGAGTTTTGTCAATGTGGGAGAAATGAATAAAAGGAAGGATAGGGTTCTAGCAAAA
>NW_018215386.1:0-1295 GCF_001263595.1 Phalaenopsis equestris | reverse complement strand
GCTCCGTGGCCGCGCCGGTGCTCCACTTCCCAAGTGTCGGAACCCGAAGTAAAGCAAGAGTGGAGATGAAGAAGGAACGGTCTCAGGGGTGGAGCGTTTTCGACGCAATAAAGACCTTTCCCTCTTCACCGGAAACCCTAATGGCTGAGATCGATGCAGCCATCGTCGCCGTTGAGTACGGCCATGCCTCCGCTCTTCTATCCTCATCGTCCTCTTCTTCTCTACCAACTATTTCGGCTGAGACCAAGAGCGCGGTGAACAATGCATTCGGATTCAATGGATCCTCCCCCGATGCACGGCTTGCGGAGGAATCTTACCGCGCAGCGTGCTCCGCCCTCGCCACCGGCCGACCGGACGCCGCTCTCCGATCCATCCGCGTTGCTCTTGCGAGCTGCCCGCCGGACAAAACTTCTGCAGTAGCTAAGCTTCGATCCCTCTCTTCCATCGCCTCCTCTCAGTTGCAGAAGCAGAAACAACAGCATCAGCAGCACCCGCCGTTACTCTAACAGTCTTGCCGTAACCGTGTCTTGCTCCTTTTAGTTCTTGGTGAGGTTCTCTTCCTTTCTTTGCATAATTCTTGAGTTGTCTGAATTTTGCTTGGAATGTGAAGTGGGTTTGGAATTTCATAT
This sequence comes from Phalaenopsis equestris, assembly GCF_001263595.1. Taxonomy (NCBI): domain Eukaryota; kingdom Viridiplantae; phylum Streptophyta; class Magnoliopsida; order Asparagales; family Orchidaceae; genus Phalaenopsis; species Phalaenopsis equestris. The sequence continues at coordinate 666 of NW_018215386.1, read as the reverse complement.
TTGGACAAGAAGTTGATGGTTTGCAAATATATTTATTAAAGGCGTTGAATAGCACGACATTTAGTTAATTAGATTTAATAATTTCCACTGTAATTCTGCATTGTCTAGTAGTATTGTTTCTTTGTTTTCACCTTTCTTGCACTGATTAGAGGTGGAACCAAGCCTTTTGAGTTTCTTATTGGTTTCTCGTTGATCTAGTTAAATTACTGGGAACATGTTTGCTGCATTTATGCTGGTTTTATTTTGCTGACTTGGAGGTATAGATATAGGAAGGGAATTGACAAAGAAGGAATACTTTTAGATGATGTTAAAATATGGTATCTTGAGTGTAATTTTATATTTGGAATTGTTTGATGACTTCTTGAGATTGCAACTGCTAAGATGTAATATTCTAAATTTCTGTGAGCTAGATGTTAAGCAAATCCTGTGGACATCTAAACTAAGCTATTTGGTGCCTAGTAGAAATACATGGAGGTGAAGGAAGTTTTTTCTCAAATTTTATTGCCCTACATGGCATTGCCATACTACAAATAGATACGACTTAAATAAAAAATTATAGTTGTTACATTGCACTAAAGATATCATTGCAATCTTGAAAATGAACTAAAAACTCCCTAACAGTGACGATTTTGATTTGATGTATTGAAGAAATGAGGAAAAAAAAAA
>NW_018215385.1:0-1295 GCF_001263595.1 Phalaenopsis equestris | reverse complement strand
AAAAAAAAGGGTCAAAGAGCCCGCGAGCACCCCTCTTCGCCCCCACGGGACAAATCTTTCTCTATCTCTTCGTGCTTCTTTTCCCCCCAGTTGTCAAGCTCTATCCCTTACGCACTCATAGGACAGTTTTGGATTCAACAATTCATTTTTTTAGATTTCGAGTTTGGTTACAATCGATTTGAATAATTTGAAAATCTATCCATCTAAAGAGACCGAATGCTCTCTTCTACATCTACGCTTTGAAAATGTTAGTGGTGTTATAGTCCATCTAACGAATCAACTCAATGTCTGTAGATCTCACCTTTCATGAAGCATCCCCTCTAACGCACCATACCAGATTTCTCCTAATAATCCGGTTGTTCTTTTTGTTCCAGTGTTTGCCACTCTTCCCTTGCAGATTTTATGCTCATGCGTCTCCTATTGTAACGCCTGCTTCCATCCCTTGTACAAGATGATGATGGATGAACTAAAATAGGATACTGAATGAAATAGATACTCTACAGAAGGAAACTGTATCAGCTTTATCTTTTTATGGTATGGCTTTCATTCCTGAGAGTTCTGATATTCTGTCTTTTACAGCATGTGATGGATTCAGTTTATGAAGGAAATTAGAATATGCTTATTAGGGCTAGTGATTTAAGGAATAAAAGAGACTGATGATGAAATCATGATAAACATGTCTAAATGGTCATTAATGTATAAAATTATTTAAATTTTAAAATAAAATTTAGTTTTGAAAAAATTATGTTAAGTTACTATAAAAATTTAGAATGTGAGATTGTTGAATAATAAAATAAATAAGACTAATTAATAATTAATTGTATTGGAGTAAGTAATGGAGTGATATTTATTAAAGATAAGATGATTCTAGATAGATTTAGGTGGTTTGTACATATAAATAAATAGTAGGAAATAAAAAAAAACAATTGGTTAGAGAATTAAGAAAGGAAAGTTATAGAGTAGGTACATGAAAAAAGGCTTTTTGAAGCAATTCAACTAACATTAGAAGAATTCCTAAGTTTGACACCACACTTGCATTGCTAAGCAGAATTGACATGCATGGAACCATCAACTTGAGTGCCTTTCCCTTCGTGTGAAGGAGCATGGTATCGGATTAGGCTTCCTTTGAGAAATGATTGTCTCCACTTTTATAGCAAACCCAATAATCATCTGGTTAACCCTCTTCTCTTTTCTATGAGTACGGGATCACATCAGGTCATGATGTGTATGCTTTTCGTCTAATTCTTCCATTTTAATTTTAATTTTTTAGAGTTTTTATTTTTTACTTATATTGT
>NW_018215384.1:0-1295 GCF_001263595.1 Phalaenopsis equestris | reverse complement strand
GGTCTGACGCGGGGAGTTTGATTCGGTGTGCTCCGCGGCCTCCTGTTACGGCGAAGTGGTAGATTCCCTCTCTCTCTCTCTCCTTAATTTGGGCGTTTCCGTTAGCCGCGCTTCCACCGCTTTCTTCCTCCCCCACCCCTCAAATTTTTCCCCTTCCTCCCAAAAATTCTCCTTGTAAATAATGTTTCTGAGAACACCCATTCCTTCATATCAATCAACTTCATTGCTTCTTTGTTTTCTTTTGTCTTGTTTCTCGGGGGGTGATCGATAGGAGCGGAAGTTTTTGAGCTCTTAATTGTTGCTGAACCCTAGATTTTTAGACGAGGTATTTGTTTTGAAATATGGAGAAATCTGTGAAAGTTGGTTGCTTTGCTTGTATGAGCCTTCGCCACCGGGAGTCGAGGAGCCGTGTAGGCTTTAAAATTTCTAATGCGTCCTCGTCTCGCTCCTCCTTATCTCGTGTTGTTGATTGTTTGGGTATGTTGCTTATATTCTTGCTTATTTTTATTGCCCCAAAGATTGAACATTTATATGAATCGAATCTTCTGCTTGCAGAGAATGAGACAAATTCATTGTCTTCTAAAGGAGATAATTGCAACTGTACCCAAAGTTTTACCTTTAAGGAACTCGAGATGGTTACACAGAATTTCAAGGAGGCAAATTTTATAGGAGAAGGCGGTTTTGGGAGAGTTTTCAAGGGCCAACTTGAAAATGGCCAGGCAAATTTCCCATATTTTATGACTTGCTCCCTTGGTGATGTGGAATGTTGATTTTTGTTTTAAGTTACAATTTTGATGGATTATTATTTCTCCATTTTGGATTTTGATGATCAGGTAGTGGCAATCAAGCAACTTAATCGAGATGGACTACAAGGAAGTAATGAGTTTCTTGTGGAAGTTCTCATGTTGATGATGCTGCATCATCCTAATCTCGTTGGCTTAATTGGCTACTGCGCTGAAAAATCTGAGAGGCTCTTGGTTTATGAGTACATGCCGCATGGAAGCTTGGAAGATCATTTATTTTGTAAGAATTCATGTTGATTCTGCCTTCTTCCATGTAATTTTTCACTTATATCCGTTTAGCCTGCTGTGTTGGGTTGTTAATGTGCATATTTTTCTTCCATCATTTTGTAGTGATTTTTGTTTTCTTTCTCCTATTAGTTCTGTAGATGTAGACTTCATTTGAGTTGCATAACTTGATATGTTCCATGAAGTTCCGGTATGGTCACAGATTTGACATCGCATATCACGTTTGAAAGGAGGTACACATTGGCAACACAAGACATGATGTTGGGC
>NW_018215383.1:0-1295 GCF_001263595.1 Phalaenopsis equestris | reverse complement strand
TAAATGAATTTAATGTTTCTCATTCCTCAAATAATATAAGAACGGGTGTAACTCTAATGTCGGAAGTGAAGCCCGATATGGTCTAAACACTCTGTTTACTTTTTAGATTAGATGTGAGTCCCTTGTCATTCCTTCCTAATGTGACAGAAGTATCAAATTTCTAGAGGTTTGGAGAAAGATCACCTTAAATAAAGTAAGACTCATTTCCTCGATCAGTTCTTATGTTGGATGTGAATCCCTTGACATTCATTCTTGATATAGTCACCCTCTTCACCTCTTAGGTTATATGTGAATCCCTTCACATTCCTTCCTAAAATGTTCAAGTTATGGGAATCTTGAGGTTTGAAGTAAGACCACCTTAAATGAAGTAAGATATCCTTTTCTCGATTAGCTCTTAGATTGGATGTGAGTCTCTTGACATTCTTTCTTAATCTGATCACCTTGATTAGCTCTCAAATTAGATGTGAGTCACTTCACATTCCTTTTTCATCTAGTCACACTATTCACATGATACGTTGGATTTGAGTCTCCTAACATTCCTTCATAATATGTGTAGGTTCTGTGAATCTTGAGGATTCATTTAAGGCCACCTTAAATGGAGTAAGACATCCTTTCCTTGATTGAACTTGGTGGTAAATGTGATTCCTCATGCTTTTTACCAAAATTTTCATCATCCCGATTAGTTTTCAAAGTAGATGTGTTGTAAGACCATCTCATTAATTGAACTTCACAATAAATGTGTCCCCATGTTTTTTATTGCAGTTTTGATCACTTGATTAGTTTTCAAAGTATATGTAAGTTCCCGTGCTTTCTACTTTGTAAATTAATCATTCTTTCCTTGAGGTTTGACTTAAGGACACCTTAAATGAACTAAGACATCCTCTCCTTCATATGAATTGGTGGTAAATGTGAATCCCTGTGTTTTTCACCAGGGGTTTGATCACTCGATTAGTTTTCAAAGTAGATGTGAGTCCCTTTGCTTTATACTTTGAAAGTTAATTATTCTTTCCCCGAGATTTTTTATAAGGTCACATTAAATGGAATAAGGCATCTCCTCGATCGGATTTGGGGGTTCATGGGAGTTCCCATATGTTTTACCACAAATCTGATCACCCAATTAGTTCTCAAAATAAATGTGTGTCATTATGCTTCCTATTTTGAAATAATCATCACTTTTCTTTTCTTTTTTTTGTGAATTTAAGATGTTTTCTTCTTTTAGAATTCCTTAGCAACAACCCTTTCTTATATTTTCCTTCTTTTTTCAATAAGCAACCCATCAAATCTCCTTAGGGATC
>NW_018215382.1:0-1295 GCF_001263595.1 Phalaenopsis equestris | reverse complement strand
AGAAGAAAGAGAAAATGGATAGAAGAATGAGAGAAACAAATTGTTAGAAGGCCCTTTTAAGGAGTTCAAAGCATGATATTAATAAACTGATGATGCCATTTTAAGAGCATGATTTCTTTGCTACCTTTCATAAGTTAGTCCTTCTATTTTTTTGTAAGACTTGGAGCTTCTTTTCTCCTGGTTAAGGGAGAGTGTACATAGTTTTTTAGAAGAATTTTTAGTGCTATTATATTATATAATATATATGTGATTTTATTATCATCACATAAATTTTCCTATTTAAGTTTTAGGCTAATATTTTTTTTCTTATAATTACTTTGTGGTTCACCATATTTATTTTTGGGTTAAATCTTTCATAACATAAATTGAAGCATACTATTTTTCTAAATATTTGTATTAGAATGGAGGTTCTTAAGGAGCATAATAGGCATGAACTTTGGTATCAAAGTATTCGATAACCAAAGAGATTTGAGGCTTGAATGACGACTTTGCACAATGTTCTATTCTAATATAGATTTATAAGTGCGCTCATAAGACATACACAAATGCTTGAACCCGGGACTAAGCAAAACAAGTTAGAGATTGATGAGAATGTTTTGTCAATATTTTAATTATATTCAACATACAAAAATGCTTGGTAGAATTCTAAAAAAAATAATTTTAGAAGGCTTGTTAATTAACTAGTAGTATTTATATATAATTTAAAGCCTCTCTATAAGCTTTACCTAAAAGTAGAGATAATACTTAATTTTAATTTAGGAGTGCATGCTCATTAAAATATATTTAAATGAATTTCATTTTGTCATTCAAAATTTTGAGAAATGTTATTATAATTATTGATGATTAAGATGATGTATTGCTTCTATTTGTTTTTTATATCCTCCTACAAATATTTTTTGGACACCATATTATATGGGCTTGATATAATAAACTTCTAACATGACAATAATTTATTATTTTCAAAAGAGATTATTACTAAGCTTGATAGAATGAAAAATCATTTGAAGGTTTATTATAGATCATTAAGAGATCTTATGATTACAAGTACTATTCTAATAATGGCAAGAGCAAGTCTTATAAAATTTTTAAGGCTATTAATTATTTTTATTGTAGGAAGAAAAGTTAAATAATCAGATTTTTATATAGCTTAAAGTAGAAAGTGTAGTAGGTAAGACCAAAAACATAAAAAAAGAGCAGAACAAATAAAAGTGTAGTTACAAATTGATATGATTCTAATATTGTCGAATATCTTTTGGAGAGTAATACAGATAAGTGTAAAGAGCAATGAATTTTGA
>NW_018215381.1:0-1294 GCF_001263595.1 Phalaenopsis equestris | reverse complement strand
AAAAGTAATTTTCTATTTTTTAAATGCATCTGATGCCAATGATAATGTAATTTACTTCAATATGCCTGTACTTTAATTGATATTCATATTACAAATAGCTCATATGAAGTTTAGTGTTTGGTTCTATTTGCATAGGAAGCAACATTAGAGGTGTTCTGAACTTTCATCTACTCACCATTGTCATACTATTAAAGAGACAATATTCATGCTCCAGTCACAAAATTAAGTTGATGTAGCTGAATATTTTGTTTGATAAAACCAAATCATGGTCGTCGAATCAACTGACGATTGCCAACAAAGCTATGCATATCATTATCAAGGACTTCTTTGATAGCTATGAAGATGAGTTGTTCTATGGCTTAATTGAGTTTGCCATTATATTCAAATCCATTGGCTGCAACTGACTCGTTATTCTAACTTGATCATGCCCAATTGGTGTTTGATTTTGATCTGAATAAGCTTATTGGGCTTGTTCCGATGATTTGAATGCATCAAAGTAGTCAGATCAGTAGATGATTTGTGCTCATCATAAATTTATGTGGGTGATTATTTCAATGGCTTTCATGCACTTTAAATCATTTCAATTATTTTAAATTCTTCTGTAAATTTTAGGTATGTTTTGTGCCATATTTTGTTTCATTTAAGTTCTTAGTTGACTATGGACATATTCGTTATTGGCAGCACCTGTTTCAACGTTGTTGACGTTGAAAATCTATTAAAATTTGCTACTATTATTAATCAAGTTTGTATAGACTTGATTAATATTGTTATAATTTAAACCTTTCAAGCACTTCTAATTGTGATTCTTCCCGCTAAACCTCACAACTTCAATAACTCAGTGCTCGTGCTCCCACTTCCCTATTTGCAATGCTTTTACTTTCTCTGAAGGATAAATCGTGACTCCCATTTTTCCATCTCTTTGACCACACCAAAGTCACATAAAATTCACCTTTCTGTCGCTTTCGCCTTCAGCACGAAATAACATCCATTTCTCCTCTTCTTCGACTTCGCTACAACAGTAGGGTCGTGGCATATAGAGACCTTCGAAACCTTCAGTTCCTTCGGGTGACCAGAAGTTATCGCCTCCTCAAACCGTTAAAGGCCTTGCTGCCTCTTATGATTGAAGACAGGATTGCATCGTACAAACCTCTCGATTTTTTGCCTTCGTCCTTTTGTGTGTTTCATGCTTCGCCCCTCACGGACAATAGAAACACCTAAATCCTTTTCACCTCCTCCGTCGTTGTTGTGATTCGAGCTTTGCTCCTCCTATGCACACGACCCAGCCGCCAATACC
>NW_018215380.1:0-1294 GCF_001263595.1 Phalaenopsis equestris | reverse complement strand
GGTAATTTATAAGATTATTTGCTTTTTATAAAGCCTAGGATCTATTCGATCGATAAGGATCGCCGATCGTCTAATAGATCTTGGTTCGATCGATTCATGGTCCGAAGAAGTGCTCTCATCGATCGTTCTGAAAGGTGATGTCCATCTTGAGGTACTTTCTTTTGACATCTTTTGTTGATCGTTCGATAATGTATTTTCTTTGTTGCTGCTCATCTAAAAACGATCTTATATTGCTACATCCAATCGGTTATGTTTCCTTCCCAAGTCGCCCATCTGCTTTGAGATTCATGTAGATACATTCTTATGTGTACAATATTGTGTTATTTAGGGTTTAAGATTGAGGATTTAAGTACACTTAATTTAACCCTAGTATTTATGTTGCTTTTATTATTGGTGCCAAGTCCTTCAAATTGAAAATCAAACCTTCCTCTATAATGTTTGATTACTATTATTGGATTAAATTTCATTATATATATATATATATATATAGTCTACTAATGAGATTATTTTTGCAGATTATCAATTAAAAACAAAAAAAATATTATAAATATAATCAACTAATAATTCCACAAATAAAATTGAATTTTTTTAAATCCCATGTCTGCAATTTCCAGAAAGATTTACATACATACCACACAATTCATACATATTTGTGTATCTAACACCTAAACTTTCATATTTACATATACACCACTCAAATCATATCAATATCACTAACTTTTTAAAAATAATTATACATTTCATGCATAAATTTTTAATACTAAAGTGTTATAAATATAAATATGAAAATTCACTAAACAAATGAATTTTTAAATAAAAGAAAAAAATAAATAAATAGCAAAAAAATAAAAGCCATCCCAAACAAGCCCTTAACATTGCACCTAATCGCAGTCCAAACCGCAAACTTCTAATACAGGGCCATCTGATTTGGACACAAATGGATTCAACCTGACCCACAAAAGAGAACAAACAGAAGCTAGGAGGATTGACCAAACCACAACAATGGTGGGAACTCTATTTCCCCTTCTCATCATTCCCTTGAGGCAAGGGTAGAGATGAATCATTACCCATGTTGCAAAAAACACCTTCCCAATTAGAAAACCCCAAGAAACATAACTCCCATTTATTGCATTTGAAATTCCAGAAACAAGCCCAATTGCGTTGAGTGTTAGAAGTGTCATTGGAGTGATTAACAGAGTTGACCATTTTCTTCTCTTTTCTCTGTTCTCTCCTTTATTCGTTAGAAAGAGCTTCGCTTTGATGCCTACAATGACCTCGAAGATGCTGCGGAAGA
>NW_018215379.1:0-1293 GCF_001263595.1 Phalaenopsis equestris | reverse complement strand
ATATATATATAATAATAAAAAAAAAAAAAAATTAGAAAATGGATTTAATATGCATAATTGGTTAAATATACCTATTTATTTTCTTGTATGTAAAGCATTAGTTTAATGCTAAAAATTAATTTTTTTTTACTATAGTAAAATATCAGGTAAACAAAAATAAAGTCATTTGCTATTATGAAATTATTGAATGCTCAAATGTTAGTGAGAGAGAAAATACATATTTCCATAGTGTTGAATGTAGGTCTCATGTGCATAAAAAAATAAACATAGTGCATTTCAGAGTTACCAGTTTTTAACGTGAAACTGGCTATAGATCATAGGGCCCACCCAAGTGAAATATTAAAATTATAAAATGGCCCACTGTTTTTATATTTTCTTTTTTCTAGTGAAGCCATTGAAATAATGTAGCACATAAATGGTAGGAGTTCTCTCCAATAGTGGCATTTGAAAGGACTAAAGTTGTTAAGAGTTAAATGATGGTTGATGATTTGCTCAATAGTTCATATCTTTAAAAGACAAATATAGTGCACAAATCTCAAGGAGAATCAATTGTCTAAGATATGAACTACGGTCAAGAAGAGCCCATTAGCGGGAGATCAGAGCACCTTTACTAAGCAATCCCCTTGAATTGGGGCCAAAGACCGACCAAACGCAGGTCATCCGAAGCAAAAAAAACCAGACCAATCAAGCAGAACAAAGTCACCAACCCATCTCTCAACATAATTTGCCTCAAGAAGAGAGCTCAGCATCAAGTAACCACATTGTGGTCCCAACTCTTATTAAGGGGCTGAGGTAACCTACTATAAGAACATCCCTAGAAACCCTGTCATCAAGGCATGAGTTACTTGTCTGATTACAGAGATTCACCCTCTGTCAGATAGACTAATCTCATCCTATCGATAGGTGTTCCTCATCTAGGGATCCAAGATCCACTGCCAGTCCAGGGCAGTCAACCAGCATAATCAAGCCAAACGAACTGATTTCCACAGATCTAAAGATCATTGAAGGCCAACCAATGACCTCAATTCTCATCAATAAGATGAGTGAGTCATGTCGAACCAAGGTCTGTTATGTCCGGACTAACAATATCCTAGGTCAGGCAAGTTGTGGACCTACACTTGTAAAATACCTGAAATATCATGTAACGTCCCATTAAAGTAGAGGTAGACATATAATTTCACATATTGTACGCCCCTCCTTTAAAAAGGGGGAGTCATTTTATAAAAAATGACTAATGAATCTTCTGCATTTATTATTAATTCCCCTCTCTCTCTCTCTCTCTCTCTCTCTCTC
>NW_018215378.1:0-1293 GCF_001263595.1 Phalaenopsis equestris | reverse complement strand
AATTGAGAAATGCTTGGATTCACAAGTCAGAAAAAAGAAAACATATAGTAACATAAAGTGAAGCAAAACATAATGTAAGTCAGGCTTGATGCACAACAGCATAATTTACTACAGATTCCAGTCTATCCCAAGCGTTCATATAAGAGTAAGTAGATCTGGTATTACAAACACCGAGTAGCGAAAAATATACATAACAGGAAGTAAAGGTATAAAAACGAAATTAAAAAGGGATGGAGTTCAATCAAACTCGGAGTAAAGGACAGAACTTGCAATATCATATCTGCGTTGCTTTCTCTTCAACAACCAACCTCCACCTCTGGGCTAATAAATCCAGCTCTGCAAGCCGATGCGCTTGCCATCTTTTTGACATGCCCTTCATCTCCAACCCTTGTTCCGAAGTACCATTGGATGAAATAATCCCTTGGTTAGCAAGCGTAGAACGCACCTCATTTAACGCCACATCAAGCACATCCAATACTGACTTGATGGCTAGATGCTTAGCTCCCGACCTCTTAGGGTCCACAGAACTACTTATTGGGGGAGTAGGTAGCTTGTTCTTGGGGATTTCCTCTGGAGATGCAGCAAAATTAGCACCATCTATGGATCCATTGTGTCCAATAGAAGGAAGAGGATCCATGCATTCTTTTTTGTAGGCAACAGGAGAAGTAGAAGGAAGGGCTAGGGGAGGATTTGGAGGTGGCAAAAGAGCGCTTTCCAAAGCAACGATAACCTGATGAGGTGAAGATGAGGCTCGGGCCCTGCTAGTCGGGGCCCTAGGGTTAGGCCGGCGGCGCTTATTGCCAGCGCTTCCCGCTGCGACAGCATCGGGGGCGGAGAATGGGGACGTGGAAGCATTGGAAGGATCCCAAAGACGGGTAGAAAGATGTAATAGGTCTCGATCGTGCTGGGAGAGTCGGGACGGATCCTGCCCACGCGCGATACGCCCGGCCATAGTCCTGTACTTCTTCCTTAGCCGTCTCAGCTTCTCGGATAGCTGTGAGCGGGTGTAGGGCTGCGACATAGACTCCGAAAAACGATCGTAGAAGATGTTGAGATCCCGGGGGAAGACCAAGCCTTGAGACCAGCAGCCAAGAAGACCCTGCAAGAAGCGGATCTCGTCGGATTCTGGCCAGATCCGGTGAAACTTGAAAGGCGGCTGCTTTGAATCGCCGCCCTCGTCCTCAGCCTCCTCGTCCTCATACTCGGCGTCGGGATCATCATCGTCAAAGGTGTTTTGAGAGGAAGGGCCAGCAGGCGTATAAGAGGAGAGGGGGATGGGATTAGGGTTAGGGT
>NW_018215377.1:0-1293 GCF_001263595.1 Phalaenopsis equestris | reverse complement strand
CTCTTGATGATATTCTGAAATTAAAGGGCTTGAGATTGGCTTCTAGTTGCACCTTTTCTAGAAATGCTGAAGTAGGGTAAATTCATCTTTTGTTTAAATGTTGCTTTTCTAGGGAATTTTGGATCAAGTTTGGGGAGTATTTTTTGGTTGCATGACCCAAAGGATGCATTATGGATGACAATTTATTTTCTTTGAGGGCTTCTAATAGCTTTGATAGAAAGCCTCACCATTTCCCTTTAGTTGTCCTTTGCTTCATTTGGTCTACTGAAATAGCAAAAAATATGATGCTTTCCCCCCACTGCTATAATTATTGTCTCCTTTATTCTTGCACACTGTAAAAAGGCTAGTAGTGTTATATCTACTATTGTCAATATTATTAGGAGGTTTTGGATGTGTACTCCGGTTAAATGGTGGCCTCCTCTTTTTGGTTGGTTGAAGGTCAACATTGACGAGAGCTGGACTAATAATTTATTTGATGCTTGAGGTATATTTAGGGACCATTTGGGTTCTTCTTTACGCCATTTTACTTCACCCCTTTTTAGCTGTCAGCCTTTAAGAAGCTGATTTTTCTTGCTTTGAGAATGACTATTATTTTTAAACTATCATTGCTTATTATTGAAACTTATTCTACCTTACTTTATGACATGCTTATGAAGACTTCCAAACCTTGTTGGAACCTCATCTGTCTCTTCAAACATATTTGGGGCATCATTTCTTAGCATCATTTATTGGTGAAAATGAGTTTTATTAACAGGGAGGGTAACTCTCTTACAAAGCATGTTGAGGCTTGGTCTTTTATTGCCTTGCACCCCCCCCCACCAACTCCTCTTCGTACTTTGTTAAATAAGGACCTTTAAGATCTTCCATATGTTAAAAGATAACATAATTTTTGTTATTACACTATACTTGGTCTTCATGCATAAGACTTTTGGGTTTTTAGAACTTCTTCGTTATTGTTCTTCCTCTCTAATTGGCTATATGTGCTTATCTGGGAACTTGCTAGATGGATTTATAGCAGCTAGATTAGTATGTTGGAGCTTCTCTTCCCCGAACTATGGTTGATTGTGTTTTTTGCGGGTTTAAGAGTTATACAGATTGTTGTATTTGAGTCCTCCCTAGTGGATGGAATTATACATATTGCGGTTACTAGCTTTAAGCTTCCTCCAGGATTCTGGGGTTTCTCTCAACTATCTTCGGAGGTTCTCAGTTTGCCTTTTTGGAAAATATTTTGCTTAGATTTTTATGTCAGTTTTGATTGTTTTGAAGTAGGATTTTAGTTTATGGTTTGTAGTG
>NW_018215376.1:0-1293 GCF_001263595.1 Phalaenopsis equestris | reverse complement strand
GAAGAAAAGATAAGAAGTTGATGTTGATGGCTATAATAATTTTAGTTGGCTATAAAAGTTGTAGCTAATTATTACAGTGATTGTAGTTGGTGGTAGTAAGTTATTAATGGTGGTTGACGGTAACCTTGGTGGCCGACACTGAACTTTTGGACCAGTGATAAGTTTCAAGAGTTAAGTTTGATTAGTTTCCCAAAACACTATATCGGACAGACCATATTGATCCGTTGAATTTAGATAGTTTTTTCAACATTTAGGCGTCTTAATGATGTCAAAGTTGAATGATCGTGGGCTCATTGGATTCCTCTCGTTGAAACATTCAATTTAACAAGAAGCATGCCAATTTTTAAGATCATTTAGTCTTTTAATTGATGCATTAAAGCTATTTGATTTACTTTAAGTGTTCGATCTAGGCTGAATTTGAAATTGCATTAGATCATTTTTTTGTGTCATTGAGTTTGTTTTGTGGAGACGCTAAGTTTGGCTATAAGTTTGTTAAATTCAAGGCTCAGATGATCGTGAATGAATTTGGAATGTTTCTTGCACAAAATGTTTTGAGATTTGTGCCTGGGAATACAAACTTTTTGGGGACACATTAAAGATAATTATGCAACTCATTTTAGCATGTTAATTGGGAGCATAGACATCCAATTAAAGAGTCTTGAGTTCAATGCCTTTATAATATCTTATATTGTTGCGTGTTAAAATATTTGTAATGATAGAATGAGAAAAAATATCTTAGCTTTGGGTGAAGATCTAGTGCACACAAACAAACAAAGTATTTCAAAGGAGATATCAAAGTCTTTTAAGTGTCTCAAAGAAAAAATAAACATAGGTTCTGGCCTTGTTGAAATGACCTAGTATGTATATGAGATTAAAAAAATATGTTGTATCCCATGATAAGAGAGTGTAAGATTACTAAGTTGATAACATTTACTTGATCTTCTGTGATTATAATGGATGTTTATAAGGTGTTGATGATCTTCATGAAAAAAACAGTGATGGTTTCCAAATGCTAATAATTATGAGATGATGATCAAGTGACTACAGTAGACATTTGATGGCCAAGTGATAGCTGTCGAAAGATGTCAGTTGGGCAATACGATCAAAGAATGAATGTTGGGCTATGATGGTCATGTGATAATAACGAGGTGAAATTGATGAGATGATGGCAATTAGATGAATGTTATAAAATAATAGTGGTTGGATGATTGTGAACAGGTGATGACAACAAAGGTGGGACAATGCCAATTAGATGAAAACAATCGTTGGTAATGATTGTTAGCATCGACACTA
>NW_018215375.1:0-1293 GCF_001263595.1 Phalaenopsis equestris | reverse complement strand
GTGCAGCGCCGCAGGGATACCGCCGAACCAAACAGTCCCTTAATATAGCATAAGAAATGTTATTCAAAATGACGTCAAATGAGATCTAATTTTCATGACTATCATAACTAATTAGAATTTCAGTAGTCATAATTAGATTTATATGATTAACTCGATATAATTTAAGCATATGTTTAGTCTTAATGAGATTATGAGTGAAAATGGCATTTATAATGCTACCTTCGTCGAATACTTATCTACAAACTTTTTTTCATTATAATTAGTGTATAAATGAAGTTGTTCATAAGCCTTAAGCCCTACAACCATGTTTAATAGTAGAAATGCATCCCAGAAAAGTCAAAGGTGAATCATCAATAACAATGCATTCTTCATTGATATAGTTTCATGGCAACTAAATTAGAAATTAGTTATCAGAGTGTGATTCAAACTTAGCTAAAAAGAAGACTATTTGCCAACTTCTTCATAGATCTTACACAAATTATATCTGGAATTAGCTCTATTACAAGTCATAGCTTCGTCAAAATAGTTGGATGGAGGGAACATGATTTGTTTTATATGATGGGAATCAAAATATGAAATAGTCAACCAAAGTGATCAATGCTCCTTCCTTTGATGTCTGGATTCGGATGAATATTACAATTTTCAATGTTGTGTATTGGTTCATCATATAATTTATTCACTAGCAAGTGTATATGTGTTTTAACTTTATCACTTGAAATTATAAGAGCACTTTATATTATGGGATAATTACATACATAATACTAAATATTGCATATAAAATACTTTTTAAGGCTCATTTCATTTCTTTCATAAGAAGAAAAACTTTATTAGAAACTAATAACATAACTGTCACTCATTTTGAATATGAAAGTAAAACGTATGATAAATTTAACTTGATAACATTTCGGTTCTTATATTTATTTTTATCATAAATATAATGATTATCAAGGATGAATAATCTTTTAATTGAATTCTAATAAAATGGCTACGTAAAATTATTAGTTCCATATGTTATTAATCACATAAATATAAATCATGATACTTACATTATATTAAAGGTGAGAATAATATTTCTCAAAAAATGTTATTGATTACTTTTTTTCCTAAAAAATGCATGAAAAATGCATAATATTGAAACGCCTCAACAATAGTATTTACTCGATATTGTAATTCATTAAAATAAAACACATAATACAACACATACATCATAAATAAACTTTAAGATTGATAAATCCGCTCACGCGCACACGCCTCCCCAGAGGCCACACACGGACACTGTCACACGCACACGCA
>NW_018215374.1:0-1293 GCF_001263595.1 Phalaenopsis equestris | reverse complement strand
TTCATTCTTGTGAGAATATATCTATTATAGACACTGGATGACAATATGTGAGTTAGCTCATTTATATGATTTATTTAATTAATTTATTTAGATTTGTAACATTATTTATTACATTTTTAATATGAAAATCTAGATACTCTTTCGAATTTTTAGCTCGTTTATTAGTCGTTTAGGTATTCATTCACTTGTCATAAACAAATAAAATTCAAACATTGAAAAATTTGAACTAGTCAAGATTGAACATTAAGTGAAACTCGAGACATGCTTAAACTAAACATGAATAACTTATAATTGTACCAAGCCGAGTCCCAACTATGATATACATGTCAGTGACACGCTCAACTTGATTATATTGAATTGAGTAAGATCAGTTATGCTCTCATCAAGAACCAAAATTTATTAGAAAAAGAAAATAAGAGAATTAACTCACCAAAAGCAACTCCCATGCTTGTACTAATGCTGTAATCTCTTAAAAAATATTTGAATTTATCACTTGATCAAAGAATTAGCTCTTAAGAGTAGAAGGAATGTCACATGAAACCAGACTTTATTCAAGGAATAGCATATCTAGAGGAATTTCTATATATTTTAGGTGTTTGGGTTTCAATAGTGTTTTCTTGTTTAATATCAAATGCCCCATTCTATTATATTTTTCAAGGGAAAAAGAGTTATTTTTTTATTAAACTAAAGTATTTTGGTGGAAAAGATTAGGGATTTGTTTCATATTTTATTGTATCTCTGAAGATTACATAATAAATAGCTAAATCATAGGAAATTGAAATTATAATTACCTGCTCGTCTATCTGGGATTTTTGTTAGCGGTGGGACATGATATACTTACATAATTGTCTTTTTTGATTTAATAATATCTGATGGATCTTATTTTTCATTAATGTTGATGCTATTTATATAATGTCTACAGCAACGTAGCTGCAGGAAGATTTTTCAGCATTCCGCTACGTGGAACACACTCACATGCATTTGTTAGCTCTTTTATGGTAGGCCTCCCCTTGGTTTGCAGATCAATATTTGCAACTAATATACAGAGCTATGCGTGTATAATATGCAGATAGATAATGAGACCTCTGTTTTGGTTGCACTTTCTGACATATTTCTTCTTGTATGACAATAGCTTGTTATACAATTGTTCCCTTCAAATTTTGGTAATATGAATTTGCTTACAAATTGGACCATATTGTGACACATTCTGTTCAAAACCTTTTTGTAAACAAAATATTTGGAGCATAAAGTGTTAAAACTTCCACACACACACACACACACACACACACACAC
>NW_018215373.1:0-1293 GCF_001263595.1 Phalaenopsis equestris | reverse complement strand
GGGCCGAGAGAGATCTGCTAGACAAGGCATGCGATTCTCCTGGAAAGGGCGTCAATCTCCTGGGCGAGCAGAGGAGATTCTCCAAGGGCGATGGCGTGGGAGCTAGGTGATCTGCGATTCTCCAAGAGCGGTGGGAGAGCGAGGTGAGGCGGCGAGTGAGATTTGCGAAGGGTAGCACAGGGATTAGGAAAATTGATATGCGGGATGAAGGAGGCGGACGACTTGCGAAACCACGAAGAAAATAGCGATAAAAAAACATCGTGACACCAAAAAGTTAGACCGATCGCGATATTCAAATGAAAAGACGACATTTTGAAAACGCCGCCGCACCTTGTAAGCTGCCCCCAAAATGACAATTTATTGACACAAATTTAAAATTTCAGGGATTCAATGATGCTCATAATTTAAAATTTGTTCTCCATCTCCTGCAAGATAGAAGTTTGAAGCGGGTGTCCATGCATTTTATTAGGGCTTGTACATCATTTTAGAGGAAGCCACTTTTTGTTTCTCAGCTCCCATGGATTCCTTGTTAGCGAACTATGCTTCCTCCGACGACGAAGGGGAAGCCGAAGAAGTCTCTCGTCCTATTTCTACTTCCAAGCTCTCTTCTCTCTCCACAAATCTTCCTCCCCCCAAATCCTCCTCGTTCTTCTCCTCACTTCCTCCTCCCCGAATTGCCACCTCTTCTTCTCCTTCTTCCTCTTCCCCTTTGTTTTCTTCTATTCCCCCTCCCAAATCTCAGTTTCCCAACCACTCTCTAGATGATTATAAGAGAGAAGATGATGGAGGAAAGCCCTACAGGAAACTGCCGTCCTCCTCCATCTTCTCTTCTCTGCCGCCACCCAAAACTTCCTCCTCTGCCACTTACTCCTCGCTCCCCGCCCCTAAATCTCAATCGGGAAATCCTTCCAACAAACCATCATTAGATCAAAACGCTAGAAAGGTCGTTCCTTTCACCATTCCATTGAATCCTTCAATGCTCAAATCACATGATCCTGATGAGGAGGAGGACGAGGAGATGATAAGAAAAGTCAGAAAGGATGCTCCGCCTTTGTCCGCCCCAAAAGCGCTCTCTTCAATGCTTCCTGCACCGAAAAACTCTATCTGTCTAGCTCCGGCTCAATCCATGGGTGTGTTGAGGAGATCCAGCTTGCAAACGGATGCCCTTCCTCTGAATTTTCAACAGGAATCGAAAGCAGAGAAAGAAGAAGGCAGTTTTGCAAACTATTCTACGTACCGTGCAGAGCAAGGCGTGGTTACTGGCTATGAGATCTATGGGAGTTATAGTGCAGG
>NW_018215372.1:0-1292 GCF_001263595.1 Phalaenopsis equestris | reverse complement strand
TTTTGCAGATCAAGCAGAAAGAAGGAGAGACCCTCCACTCGTACACCATGAGGCTAGAAATTTAAACCCTAGAGCTCTTGATCGCTCTGACTTCTCTGACACGGAGTAAAAAAGTAAACATTTCAAGTATGCACTAGGTCTGTGTGAGCCGAATTCAATGGTTGAGTTACTAGAGATTGTCAACCATCATATTGCCACAGAGGAATACATCCTCAAAAATCAAGCAGAAGCTCGGAATGCAGCCTTTGATTACCAGTCATAGAAGAGAGCTTCCACAGAAGAAGATTGGACAGCAAAAGAAGGTTCCCTCCCTCTCACTCATTCTCCATACAAAAGCAACCAACCACGCCATGAAAATAAGGGGAACACTAAGGGAAATAGTCGAGATAAGCGGTCTTAATACCTAATCAACAGTCAACCACAACGAACGACCGTCGGCACAATAGGAGCCACTCAAAATGACTGCCTTGAGAATGTTAATGACAGAATTGGTAGAGGCCATCCAAGATAAATAATACTTCAAAAAACCTCAACCAATGAGAGTCGGGAGTTCAGTTCAAAATCTGAATAAGTTTTGTACCAATCACAGAGACCACAACCACAAGACAGAAGAATGCAGACACCTTAGAATCCATGTCGAAGACTTGATTAAGGTTGGAAAGATGAAAGTGTTTGTAGCCACTGAAGCAACCACTCGTAGATAGGGTATGGCCCCAACAGACAAAAGGTCTAATGAACTCGTCAGAACAAACACCATCTAGATTGTCAGAATAATACCAATGATACTTGGAGGAGGTGTGCCAGGAGAATCGTGTACCATTGCTCTCATCAATTGCAAGTGACACATCTCCCCATCATGTTCACCGACGAGGACTTGCCGGCTAGAGGTAACCCTTATAATGATGCAATTTTCATTACATCTCTAATTAACAGTTATTTGGTGAGGAGCATCCTCATCGACACTGGGAGATCAGTAGACATTTTGTTTAAGGTGGTGTTTGACAAGCTTAACCTTGAGATACAATAGACGATGACACTCTTTGCACCCCTTTACGGTTTCTCAAGTTAAAGGAAAGAGGACATCGACGTAATCACCCTAATAGTCATATTGTGAGAGAAAGATGGAAAATTTACAAGGACTCCTCGCTTACATATAACACCATCTTCGGCCAACCATTGCAAAACAACTTTCAGGTGGTGACCTCCACCTACCATATGGTTTTTAAAGTCTTGAGAGTCTCAAATATCATCAGCGTTCAAGAAGAGCTGGAGCAGTCGAGAACGTGCTACAT
>NW_018215371.1:0-1292 GCF_001263595.1 Phalaenopsis equestris | reverse complement strand
TTTTCAGACACCTAATCGGTGAGGGTTTGGCTTCCCTATCCATAAGAGAACTCAAGCAACTAGAGAGGAGACTTGAACGATCCTTCACAAGAACTAGGTCAAAGAAGGTAAGACATTTTGAATTTTTTGGCTTAATCCATTTCGTCGAGAATTAAGTAATAGCTCTCCAGTTAACTCTATTATTAGAGAGAGGATGTAAATAATTTTTTTTCACAGAATTTATTAATCTTGTGGTCTTTTCTTTCTTAAGCATGAGATGTTATTTGTGAAAATTTAGTTCATGCAGAAGATGTTGTTTGTGGAAAAATCTTCGTTCATATTAGGTATTTAGTGTTCAACATTTTTCATCTTCCTTCGTTTTAACTTGAATTTCGGGTTTAAAGAAAGAAGCTCTACATATTGAAAATATTTTTCTTAGAGCCAAGGTAACAGCAAAAATGTCTCTCTTCATTCATTACTCTTAGAGAATTCTCAATACATTACCACCAAGATTTTCAAGCTAAGCTCTTAGAAATACTTATCAGGAAAAAATGTTCAAGCAAAGCAATGATTAGTGGAGAATATCATACAACTATTGTGTCTATAAGTGTGGTGTCATATAAATACGTAAGTCTGGTGCCCAATTTTTTCTCCATTCTTTTTTGGGCTTGCTTCCATCGCTTCACAGCAACACCTTTGATCTTAATTCCATCGCTTCAGGACACTTTGATGAGAGAAGGAGGAGATGTTTTTAACTCAATTGTAGTTCCCTTGAAAGAAGAAAAAAAATACATTATATTTTTATTTATTAATTACTTGATACATTTTTCAACAACTATTCATATTTGATGTGTACGAGATTGTTGAGCAGGCCATACCTCCACCATTTCAAAAGAAGCTAGCTTTTTACACGAGAGCATTGGAGGCCAAACATCTGGAGATCAAGCAGATCATTGCCGAGTTTGTAAAGTTGAATAACTCCACTATTGATGCGTTATCGTCATTGAGGCAAGAGTACATAAAATGCAGCGAAGAATTATCCTCCATGTTGAGCCTTTACTTTCGGACAGAACGAGAACTGAGGGATACTCGTGAAGGGTTGGAGCAGACACGAGCTAGCCTTGAGCAAACTAAAGAAATATTGCAGGCTTACAAAGATAGGGTGTTGACCCTTGAAGAAGAGAATAAAACACTGCGAATGTTGAGGAGATGTTCTAATCTAGGAACCAAGTAATCCCTCTTTGGCCTCTAGAACATTTGAAAAGCAATAAATTTATGCTATAAATTTGTGAGAAAACATACCTTTGGTTTCA
>NW_018215370.1:0-1292 GCF_001263595.1 Phalaenopsis equestris | reverse complement strand
TAAATACATAAGAATTATGTGGTACGTATGTAAATGCCCCTTGTAATTGTTGGCCCAAAATGAGATGTTTTGTTTAACTTCCTTAAGAAAATTAATTGATCAAACACTTAATTATAATTTCATAAGCTAAAAGAATGCATCATTTTCTAATTTTAAAAGACAAACACAAAATAAAGGAAGTAAAAGACATTTCATACACAATTCTAGGTTTCATTTGCGGCTCCTTTTGTTGTCCATAAAAATTGCAATTATGTTGTTATTAAACATATATTTTTTAAAAATATTTTGGTTACTATATTTTGGAGTGTATCTGAATCAAGCCATTTCGTGAGTCGTGCTCGGGCTAAGCTTGATTAGTGGCTCATGAGTTGATCTCCAAGAGCTAACAAGCCAAGCTCGAGCCAACCAACACGAATTAATATCAGCTTATCTCATTCATAATAAACAAATCGGCTTGTGAACCGTCTCAAGCTCTTAAGATTAAGCCCGAGCTCGAACTCAATTAATTAATCAAGCTCAAGCAAAGGGTAGCTCAAACTTGGCCGGACTTGATTACACCCTCTACTTTCGATTCTCTTATAAAAAAAATAAATATAATTTTTCCTATATCAATCACATTAAATAAATTTAACTATAAACAATTACTTCTAACTAAAAACTGCTATAGAAAAATAAAATCATAATAATCTCCTCGAAATTTTTAAAAAAACTTAATAAAACAGCTATTTAACCAGCATTTTTCCGAAAGGTCGCCCATCCACTGTTGTTACTAATCCCCGCTCTCCCAATTAAAGCCACTGCTGCTTCAATAATTTAGTACTGTAGTGGGGTAATATGGGAAAGGCCTTGCTTGTGCGGGTCAAACTGTACGTTAGACTAGTGGATGCGTGCGTCCCCATTGCTTTCTTATGCAAGCACTTAACTTTCATCTCTAATGGGACACCTTTGTTTGCGTCACAATTTGCATGTACATGTACATTTGGAATATGATTCCTAACTCATCAAATCAAAGCCTTGCAATTTTTTAGGAGAATGGAAACCAATGCAAACGTCACCTAAGCTAGCAAGGGAATTAAGTTGATTGATTGGTTTGGGAGGAGGGAAAGACTACTCAAATATTCTCACTTTCACAAATATTTGAACATCCACAATAGATTTGAAATAAAATATTTAATTATGGCTTGATATTATAATTGATTTAGAATTTTTTTTGTTTGTTTGTAAATTAAGATTGATTGGATGGTTCTCATTAAAGCAAAAAGTATTGAAATGTTGGAAACAAAACTTTATTG
>NW_018215369.1:0-1291 GCF_001263595.1 Phalaenopsis equestris | reverse complement strand
ATTTGTTTTGGAAGAAGAGGAGCTCTGCTCCAGTTGGAAGAAGGGAAAGTGGGTCTCTCCCAAGAGCACCATGGAGTTTGATTTATGGGACTCGGAAACAGAGGAGGATGAGCAGGAAAAGGAGGAAGAAGTATTATCTTCAGAGGAAGTATACATAACAGAAGGAATCCGGCAGCTTGAATCGCCGCCGGCGAACTGGGGATGGGATGATAGTTGGATTGAAGTCAGAACAAGCTACGCCGAAAGTGATGAGATTGAGATTTCGGATAACAGTGAATGTTCGTGCAGCGGATTTGTTGAAAACGGGTTTGAAGATGTGGGTTTATGGAGAGAATCAAAAGCTGCGGAGGTAGAAGAGTTGGGCTCTGTTTCTTTTGCTGGTGAAGCCGAAGCAGAGCAAGGAACAGAGCATGTATGGAGTAGATGTAATTGTAATTTTGATGATACAAATAAATGCCAGATTTCATATTGGTTCATTGCATTCTTTTCATTGTTTTATCAGTTGGTAATTTAGTGTCCCAAAATCTTAATAAGTTATTGTCATATCATCTCAGATATTTAAATGGTTAACTTTAATATTATGGCACCGAAAAATATATGTTGAATGGATCTGGTAAAGTGTGTGCATGAAAAATCTAAAAGGTGAACCATCTCTAAGGTTATTATAATGATATTGCATATAATTCTTCCCCTAGATTGTTATTAGAAGAACATGTGTCAAGGATGCTTTTTTTTTTAGGTTGGTTAGGTTCTTAGAACAATGGAACACTTCTCAGAGTGAGCTTGAACTAATAATTAAGAAGATCTCATGTAAGGAAATCGGTGTAATTAGCATTGGCTAACAATTTATGACCTTATGAACAATCTAAGATATTCTCCACTATTCCTCAATCTTTTATTCTCTATGAATTTTCTCTTTTCTCTTTAGGCCAATCAATTTACAACTCACTCACCATACAATTTCTTGTGTAGCCAAACACCACGAATTCAAGAACTTAACATTTAGTACATGTTATTGAGCTTCACCATTCTCCCAACATTACCTAATGTTGTTGAATCCTAAATTGCCTTTTCAAGAACATGTCTCGAGAGTAAAGCTCATTTATTTGGTCAAGTTTGCAATAAAAAATAGGATTCTACTACACAAAAACATTTAGTCCAATTGTCAAGATGCATGTTCTTAGAAATCTAATTACATTCGCTATTATATTACTTGTTTCTTTAATATTATAACTAAGATGATAACGAGAGAGAAAAAATTTAAGGTGCCACATAATGATTATTAACTTTT
>NW_018215368.1:0-1291 GCF_001263595.1 Phalaenopsis equestris | reverse complement strand
AAAAATTATTTTGTTTCGGAAGCGTACTTGTGAGTACTTTAACATGCCAACAGCATCCAATGCGAATGTCACTCTTGATTTAACTTCATCTGGCGTCAAACAAAATTTGCCAAGACAAAATGCAACATCTGCTTCCACTGTGGGCATTACAACCTACAAAAACGTAAAGAGATTTAATTTCCTTTTTCTAGACAAAGTTGCAAACAGGCAATGATACCATACATCCTATCATCATAATCAACAACATTTGCCTTAGCAAATCTATTTGGGGTCTGCTTTATGAGTTACTATTTTCCATTTGTACCATTTGGGGATCATTTGAGGTAAAAAACCTATTATTTGAAGTTCATTTTGAAAAACTATTATCCATGAATCATATTTACCATCTGCACTCATAAACCTTTGTCGTTAATTTTATCAACTTATCTGGTGAGTGTATTATGTATTCATTTTACTTATACAATCATCCTTTAATTTATCATTAATAATTTTATTAAACAATCATCTTAGTATTATTCTTTTTATCGCACTCAACTTAACTAACAATGAATTTTTACTACCTAACTAATAACAACATACTAATTGTAGTTTTATAAAACTCTCCATAATATCTTTTCAAGTAATACATTTTCATTAACTTATTTCTTTTAATCACTCAACCTGAACTCTAGATGTTACATTCTCACTTAGATCCACATTTTTATATACAAGAAATCAATGTTACCAATCCTATCATATCTAAGTATCACTTTATCTTCTAATAATTTTAATTGTTATTTGTTAATATCACACCTACTAATATGGAATATCATATACTCAAATTTTACTCTACTATCTCTAAACTCTCTCTGTTCTAAACATTTTCTTAAACTTCTCACTTTTTTTAAAAGATATCTAACAAATTAGACCATATCTTTAAGTATGCAACAAGGCATCTCACTTTTAGAATATGTTCTAAGCATCTCCACTATAAATAAGAAAAAGATATACACTCAATGTTGACACGTGATGTAATCCTATTATAATTAAAAATTTATTTACGACTTTGCATCTACTTCTAGCACTAGTTTGTACTCCATCATCCATAATTTTAATTAACTTTAACGGACTTTTCACATAGGTATTCATTTATTTCTTAAGGCACACCAAATCATTTAGCATGGAACTCAACCATATGACTTATTGAAATCAATAAAATTCATACGAAAATTCATTCTCTGGTCACTAACTTTTCATTAATTTTCTTAAGACAAGAAATTGCTATCATACTAGATTTTTTTAACATGAAAAC
>NW_018215367.1:0-1291 GCF_001263595.1 Phalaenopsis equestris | reverse complement strand
GACAAGGTTCACTCCATTCCTTTGATCTAGCAAGCCATCATTGTGACTACGGGTGACCCATTGGATTGCCTCCTTTTGAAGGTGGTAAGATTCTGTTATAGTTGACAGTTTCCCACTTCATGTCCTCTATAGAAATCTCCTAGACATCTCTTTGTGCATTTCTCATAAAAAACATTGTGTCCTTTTCACTCGACCTGGTTTCCAACAATTTTCTCCTTGACAACATAATTAACTCTGTTATGGTTGACAGTTTCCCACTGCATGACCTCTATAGAATTCTCCTAGACATCTCTCTGTGAAATTCTCATAAACAACATTGTGTCCTTTTCACTCGACCTTATTTCCAAAAATTTTCTCCTAGACAACATAACTAGGTTTAGAAATTGAAAGAAATTATTTGGGGACAATAACAAAATATTTTGGAGTGTATGGTTTGGGTATGGTGGATGCTATGAAACCTATGGATATGACAAGGGTTGGGCCAACTCTAATACCAATTGATACATGAGATAACACAAAACATAATAGAAAAAATAAATATTATTACTAAGATCAAATATGTTGTTACAATAAAAAATCACTTGTAAAGGTAAATACAACACACACGACACACAAACTCAAGTTAGGGCAAATTTGATTGATAGTGGTGATAGTTATATGCTTGGAGAGATGGAGAAATGAAGGGGTTTTTGAATTAAGGAAGAGGAAAAACAATGATTACTGGCGATTTAAAAAGTAGGGCAGTAATGAATGTTAGTCCAAATAGCAGTAGTTTGTTGTTTGAGGAGATTGAACAGTGTTTGGGTGGCAGAAATTAGTTTGAAAAGGTCAGGACAACCACTAGTATTGTGAGTTTAGGATAGTGGGAAGGTGGCAGTAGAGGTGCTAGTTGGGTGCTAGAAGGCGACAATGAGGGATAACAATAAAGTGGGAGGGAGCTGAATGGTATGTGGTTGCAAAAAAACAACAAGGAGGTTGTTTTCGAGTGAGTATGACAAATACGATGATGATGGCGCCGAAGAGAAGGCTGCATAGGATGAATATAATCTCAGGATTAAACTATATCTCGAGCACCACTCAATCATTGAGGGACGTCATCACCTTGGACGAGTTACAACTCGAGCAGATTCACGTCTTTAGATACAACTCTAAAGAGGAGAACAACACCGTTGACAAAAACCTGAAAACGAAAAAAGTGAAAAACTCAAACTAAAACTCATATATATAAACCCTATATACTTAGAATTGTATCCCTCTATAGAAAGGAGGCTCCAAACCCCCGTGAAAGAGT
>NW_018215366.1:0-1291 GCF_001263595.1 Phalaenopsis equestris | reverse complement strand
CAAGTAAATTATGAGTTATTAAGTATTAAAATAGTTTTTATTGTTAATTAAAGTTAACAATCGTAGGCAGAATAATATTTGAATTTGGCAGTGGATCACCTTGAAGGACAAGGTATAAGATTAATGAAATTTAAGTTTGATTTATTTAATTTAGATTTACTGTTATCCAAATATTTATATTAGATTATAGTAACTTATAACAATTATTAAGACCGAAAAACATTTGATCCTAAAAGATTTGAAAGTTAGGAGTGAGTCGGATAAACAAGTAGGATTGAGGTGAGTAATTATGTTTTTTTATTAAAGTAATAGTTTTAACTCTTGATTGTATTCTTTATTTTAATTTTTCATATTTATTTTCTATTTTATTGGGACTTGTTTTACTAGTGATGTCTTTATATTGTTAGGTATGAAGTGTGTATGTTAAAGTCATACATAAACAATTGCATAATAATTTACACATGAAATTATTAGATTATTACATGTCCTTTTTTTCTAAATTAGATGTGTATTTATTTACGAGTACATGAATGAAAATATCACATAAGAAAATAATGTATCTTATCAAGTATGAAAATATTGTGTACATGACTGTGCGTATGTGCATGCTAAGAGAAGTTCACCCCCTTCTGGTACTAGTTGGAGACATCAATGTATCCGTGCCTATAGATATTTTTCTATCCAACCAAACAATTATGAAAGAGATCATTAACTGCTGTGCCAATGAGAGAGTATTGGTTAGGGGTGTCTTAGACAACTGTGAACTTAGATCAGTAATCATTATATTTAGATTATGAACCACTGTGTTGACAAGATGATATCAACTAGGGATTGTTTGATTTTGTTTTGACGGTGCTTTTAAAACGGATTTGAAAGTTAAGAGTCTGAAGTATATTAAAGCTTAAGAGATTACATCTTAAAAAATAAAGTAAGAGATAATGCATGTAGAAAATCTAGATTTCTTTCATGGGCAAACAATATGAATATATACTTTAAATTATTATACGATTTTCTAAACTATATTAGCAGAGATCGACACACATATTGTTTTCTTTTTCTTAAGCTGTAGTTTAGAAATTTGTTTACTCCCTTGGATTATCTTGAATAACTTATTATGTTATAATACTTTTTTAGGTTTATGTTGTTGAATAAAAGATAAATACTAGATGAGATAATGTATACAGAAGATGAGGTCAACAACTTGAAATGTATACTATTATTTGGTCAATTGAATTACTTTCTTGAGTGGATTCTTCAATTTATTTGGATTATAAATTGTTAGTGATAGAAA
>NW_018215365.1:0-1291 GCF_001263595.1 Phalaenopsis equestris | reverse complement strand
TGATCGAAAATGAATTTCAAATGCATTAAAATTTTATATTACATTTATCTTTCTTCTCATCAAACATTAGAATTTTAATAACTCTTCATTTCTTTTACATTGCACTACTAACTTCACAGGCCAAACAGCCCCCGTAAACTGACTTATCATTATGAAATGAATTAATCTTAATTGAGTTTAAATTTAATTGAATTTCATTTAAAATTAACTCGAATTTGAGTCTTTTGGAATTAGATCACATCTCAATTTACGTTGCTTTAAACCTACTCAACGATGAATATTTTTTTGTCCATTTGCAGGTTGCGGGGGGCAATTGGCTTGCCTTGCCGCCTACTTTACTATTGATATCTTATTATTATTGCGCATGCAGGTGGCGTGTAACGTCAGTTTGTTCATCAATCTTACATGCATCCCCTTCCACATTTTTTTTTATTTAGAAATACAATTTTATAATCACATAACCATTCGATACCTACTTTCATACCTTAGGCTTCCAATAAGGCGGCGCCATGTGTAAAGTGGACCACATGTCGCTCCCTTATTGGACTCCAAATGCATCTGAAATCACGACCTAATATTTTTTCTAAAGATACTGATGTTACATGCTACTTTGAAGATATTATTCAACAAATATTAACAAAACAAATTTGGCAATAATTCAAGAGTCCATATAATTGATTAGAAAATCAGCAATATAAAATTAGCAATAAAGGTGACAACAACAACAGAAATAAGAGCAAAAATTTCTCCATCAAAAGATGCCCAAAGCCATACATCATACCCATCTAATATTATGACCTTCTCATCTTTCTTATTCATAAGCCTATCATGAACATGAGAACACCATATCATTCACACAATTCCCATTTGATTAGACTATAATATCTCTTGTTAATGATCATCTTATCCTCTAACTAACCCACTTAAACATAATTATTATTATAGAACCCCATGAATTATTATGCTTAACCGCCTAGCTTCCAATCTCAGTCAAGTGATACTTTGACCTTCTAACCATTTTAAATTTGTTGGATGGCCACCTTTTCCAACAATTTAATTATTGCAAATCCCCCCCACTCAACTCTCTCTACCATTACCTATCTTCGGCTCAAGTGAGATTATTTATTTACTCATTATTATTCATAATTGTGCATAATTGAATAGGACATATCAACAAAAATATTCTTAAGTTTGTTATATTTTTATTTTCATGTCATTTATATCTGGTAGACTATGCCTATTCCATATAAGAAATAAGGCATAATTTCAATCATATATATATATATATATA
>NW_018215364.1:0-1291 GCF_001263595.1 Phalaenopsis equestris | reverse complement strand
TATATTTCGAGCTTAAAAAATTATTCGTGTTCGGCACGTTAACTTTAACGAACGAGCCGAACACGAACTGTTCGTGAACAACAAGCCAAATTGACAGCTCAACTTCTAAAGTCAAATTAATAATATTAATAAAATTTATTGGGTGGAAGGAGATTATCATATTGTTCTTCATGGTGAATCCAACACAATAATTTGTAGAGTACTAAAGAAATAAGAGGTTATATTATAATGAATGAGATTTAAGTATAAGAATGATTTAGTAAGTCTTTTGTAAATATGAATTTAGTAAAATATAAATGGATTAAATCTCATAAATTAATTGACAATTGATTTAATAAATTCAGTCAAAACTATTTGACAACTTCCGCTATGACTTGAGAGATTGTTATGTTTCTTGGAATTAAAAAAATATAATCAAATTTTTATAGTTTATTAGTATGATTAAAATTAATTATTACATTTGATTTAATTTAATTTATATATATATACTTGTTACTAATTAATTATTTACCAAAATAATTAAGTATTAATAAAAAGGTAATAAACTAATTATTTATTAAGGAATAATTTAAGATTAATCAACTAATATTAAATTATATTAATTAAGGATTACGTAGAATTTTATTAAATAATTTAAATTTTAAGATGAATTCTTATTCAATAATTAGCTATTAAATTATTACATATAAATTTATTTAACTTGTGATTAATTTGATATTATGTTAATTAATTATTAATCAATAACACTAACTTAAATAAAAATAAATTAAAATCATAACAATTCCCCTCTTCCCCAGTCCACCTACGGAGAAAGATTTGCGTACGTAAGACTTTTGCAGAGCTGTGTACACCAGAGGTTATTCAAAGGGTATTAGGGAGCTATATCCGTGTTATACCCCCATGTAACATCTCTTTAACCTACCTATAACCCCTCAATACCCTCTGAATAACCTCCAATGTACACAGCTCTGCAAACATCTTACGTACGCAAACTTTTCTCCCACCTAAGGCTTCGGATTTATGACAACCACTATTTTATTTTGTCCAAAATGAATTTGTGGCAAGATTCAGCTTAAATTCAGGTTAAATTCTAATCAAATTCAGTTGCCAGAAAGACCTGGATTAATATATTCCCAAGCTTTCATTTTGGAAGGTCGGTGGGCAAAAATTCTGCAAGCAACCTTCTAGAAATTTAAATTTATAATTCTTAAGAAAAATATTGCGTGCATGTATTTGTAAATTATTATTTTTTATTCTCCTAAGTTTAGACTATACTTTAATATTTTTTATT
>NW_018215363.1:0-1291 GCF_001263595.1 Phalaenopsis equestris | reverse complement strand
ACAATTTAAATAGTTAAATATTTCATATCAACCAAAATATTTTATTTATTTATCTATTTTTACTCGTGCTGTGATGCAAATAAAAAATTTTGTTGCGTCATCTGTATGCGAGCTACGTACGGACGATGAACAAATACATCAAGGAAAAAAAAAAACCTCATCAGTGTATCGCTTTCATCGTTCATACTTAGCTACGTGCCGACGAAGTATGCAAAAGTCAGCATGTTTATACCTTTAATTACATCCTTAATATTCTAGCAGTTATACAACTACAACATATTTAATAAAATTAAATGCATATTTTTCATACATGAATTTATTATACTAACGTGTTATAAATGAAAATAAGAAAGTTCAGGCGATAGGTATGTAAATATGAATAAATTGTGGGGTATGAATGTAAATTTATCTATACATATTATTTGGTGAGAGGTAGCCATGCATCATGGCATGTGATGTTGTGCAGGGAGGAATAGGGGAAGGCTGACATAGCACGTGGCTGCGTGTTATAAGGGGAGCACGTAGAATTTATGATGCTGATATATGTTCAGTTTGACCTTAAATAATTCAAATGCATGTGGTTTGTTGGGTTATGACCTCACAATCATATGAGAATTTTATCAATAAATGTAATCAATTAATGGAGAAATTAACATCTCTGATGTCCGCAAGTCCGGCACCGATGACGGTTCCGTCATGCAAAATGTACTACAATATTGTCGGAATGAACATTATAACTGTCTTAATTTATGAGGTTTGTATGTTGTGTTTTGCATAATTCCACTTTTGACATTCATGATGTATAAGTTTATTTAGATAGAAATATTTATTTGAAACATCAAGTTATTATAGGAGTTGAAATATAGTTTATGTGGATTGAATTCCAAAAGATCTCACCAAATGTGGACTCTGACATGTATTTAACAAAAGACATAGTGATTGAGGGTGTAGTTTTTCACTATGATGTCACAAGTTTGAATCCCACATATTACTCTTTAGGCTCATATTCTCAAAAAAAATGGACTTGGACGCCTTGAGCTGTCAAAAAAGATTGTTGTTCGTTAACTGGTCGCGTTTTGCTCGTTAAGTAGCTTGTGTTTGAATCGTTCATTAAGTAAACGAGTCGAACACGAATAATTTTTTTAAACTCGATATATGAATCTAGTTTTTGTGTTTAACTTTTTTCAGCTTGAAATAAATGAGTTATATATATTATTATATTATTAACATACTAATATTATTTTTATATATATACGTACATACATACATGCATGCATGCATACATACATAT
>NW_018215362.1:0-1291 GCF_001263595.1 Phalaenopsis equestris | reverse complement strand
GAATGTTTTGTGCAGCTTTTTTTTTTTTTTTTTTTGAATTTGGTATTTATTTAGAGAGGTAATGTATCATTTTGTTTTTAATGTATCATTTTGTGGTTAAAGATACGCAATGACTCTTATGCGTTGAAATTATTTTTTTATTTATTAGCATTAGACTGAATATAAAGATTATAACGCAATTTCCATAGCTAAAACTACGAAATTAGATTGGATAATTTTGTATTGAAATTTATTAATATGATTATTATCTGAATTTGGTTTGTATTGACCAGATTAATTTAAAATTAACTTGGATTTTATTGAGTTTAGGCATGCTGGGCCGAGTGATTGTCTTGTTGAATCAAAGATATTATATGATTGACGTAATGAACTGGTCAGATGGGTCTGGCTCAGATTGAATTGGATTAGAATTAAATATTTCAATCTATATCAGAAGGATTAGCAAACCGGATTAAGATGGATTAGAATAAAATTCTCCTTAAACAGCCCCCTCTTAAATGTTTGTTAGTAGGATTGGTGGAGTTGACTTTAAACAAGGCTGCCGTATTTATGAATTTATATGCTTCTGAACCGAACCCTATAAAAAAGTGTAAATTGATTGCATATTTTCCACTGGAACTCCAGCCGAGGAGACGTTTTAATTTTTTGACTTAAATTAATATGAATTTTATAGATATGGTATTTATTTTGAAATAAATATAGTTTTAAATTAATCAATTAAATGTTTTATTGTGAACTGGCTGGGTGTGAGGGAGCTGATTTGTGGCCCATGATGTAGCCTTCATTTGGATCTAAATCAATGATAATTTATATCAAATTTCATAGATCTATATACGAACCCAATGTGTGCAAGTCCATTTAACTCTAATTTTGTAACAAGTCCTATCAGTCAGACATAATATGTATTCTTGCTATTTTAGCTACATGAGTATTAGAAACTAATGCTATTAAGATGTCTGTAAATGATTCATCCAATAAAACTTGAATATTTATCTTTTTTTTAAAAAATTTAAAATTTTCAAAATTAATTCTACAACTTTTTAGTTTTCATTTTAGACTAATTTATAGTCAAATTGATTGTTTTAATAAAAGAGTTTACTGATCACACTTAAGTGATCCAAATTAAACTGAGTTAGATGAAAAATTTGGGTTATTAATTTTTTGGATTAAACAATCTTCAAATCTTAATACTTGCAATCAAATTGAATGCTTTGACACTAGAAATCTAATAATCACAATATAGACTACTCAATTATAAGTTGATTAAGTTATTTTATTTAATCAATAAATC
>NW_018215361.1:0-1290 GCF_001263595.1 Phalaenopsis equestris | reverse complement strand
GCCAATTAATTACTTGCATGGTTCTATATAAGTGTCATCCTTGGCTTGTCAAGTTGACAAATTTCGACTCTCAGCTCTTTCCTTGTAGATCTTCTACCTAGTATATACCTTATATTGCTAATATTCAATATAATTGTCACCTAGAGACTTATTTGAGAGATTTGCAATTACTATTGTAATGTTGAGCCAATGAATTAGCCCTTATCTATGTAAGAAAAGTGTCGTGTTATCTTGTTTCATATCTTCAATATTATATTATGATGGGTTGTAGCTAAAAATTCCCACTTTTATATAAATTCTTTTATAATAACCTTTGTGATTGGCAATAGCAAATAAGCTCAATAGGATAAATTTTAAATTGCTAGAATATATTCAACTAAAATCAATAAAATATCTAAAATATGAATATATTGCATGAACATTTCCTTGGCCAATCTTTTGAAATTAAATGAACATGCAATATAAATGTCTCAACAAATATGGTTAGGGTAAGGTTAACCACCCTTGAGATAGATTTGTGGCTTATCAGTAAGTAGCACGCTGATTTATTACATTAAGGCCCTATGAACCTTTCTCTAGTAGAGATTAACCTTGGGCATATACCAAATGAAAATTGTCGCTTATATGTCTCTTATATGCATCTCAGCCATAGGGACCAATCTCGTAGTAATCGTCTGCATCACCTAAACTTAATGGCATTATTCTCTGAACTAGTTGGCATTTTATCTAATGGATAAAATAATAATCTTATACGACCTCAGAGTTTAAGTTTTTGGCAAATGCTTTCATTTGCTTCATAAATCCAATTGGGGTATCTCCCTCTAATCACTGAGGTGTTGTAAAAGTCTTCTTTCTTTTTTTCTTATTTTTTGAGATATGTATCCACTCAATATTGTCACATTCCTTTCGAGAAATTATTTCCAGAGCAAGTCAAAAGCCCATGGCTCCTCTTGAACTAAAGAACTTAGCCTCCACAATTGTCACGCTGTGCATTGTTTATTGAGTCGACTCATTTATATTTTCCTTTGTTGATGAACAAAACCTTTGATTTTTCATTTTTGTTCCTTTGTTTTCTCCTAATTCAAAAGATTATAAGCCTCGATCATGGATTTCTTTAATATCAACACTGTGAATCCCAATGTCAAGCATATCTAATACTGGAACTTCAAACCCTAGCCACAAGCCTTCCAAGTCAGCTATGCTTGATATTTGGATATTCAAGTTCTCTCAACCTCATATATGAGCGACATCATAAGACTTAGGGCCCGTTTGGGACAGCTTAAATGTGCG
>NW_018215360.1:0-1290 GCF_001263595.1 Phalaenopsis equestris | reverse complement strand
AAAAATACTTTTATTAATTTATATTTTATACAACAACCTCCGTCCATCATCATAACGAAGAAAGAAGTTAGCCGTTGCGCAGAACACGACCCATCGGGTTCCTCCCGCTCTCCGGCGAACACGAAATTTTCGCCATAATTTCATTAATTTTGTAGTTATAAAAATATACATATACATATTTATTATTATATGAAAAATAATAATCTTCGCCTCCGAAAAATTTTGATTTCGTAGTTAAAAGTGGGATTTTGTTGCATCGCTTATTTAACGATGAAATAGGAAGTATTTTTCAGCCGCGCTGGTATTCGATTTCAGGGCGAAGACGGCGATCCGTCTTATTGGCTGTGATTTCATTTCTGCCACGATTAGGGCATCCTTCTTCTGGTTCTTCTTCCTAATTCCCTCTCTGAAACCTATTCTATTCTGCTTGTCGATTTGGGATATCTCGAATCGAATCCTCGGTTTAATGTCGGTTGCGTCTCTTGTGCACGCCGGAGCCTAGGGTTGTGAGATTGAATCTTTGGTGGAGGAGATGATTATAAAGCGTTTGCACGGGGCCCAAATGCCGAGCCTCAAGCGTTGCCAGGCGAATTCGATTGAACCCGGCAGAGGGGGGCGGAGCCGGAAACGGTGGAAGGACGGCGAGGGGGATTGCTTTTTATTGGACGTGCTTGAGAACTTCTGCGGTTCCGACGGGATTTCTTGCACGCCGTCGGTGATTGCCGGCGATGATATGGGACCGTCGACGAGTTCCGACGAGGTCGCATCGGGATGGATGGCCTGCCGGGTTTCTCCGCGGAGGCGGCGGTCGCCGGTTGTGAGAGTGAAGCAGGAACGCGCGTATGGGCTTCCTACGCGATTCGGTGATTCGTTCCTCATCGAAAACTGTAGGAAGGCGAAACTCGAGCCTAGGGCTATTAATGCCGATTTCGAAGAAGAATGTGTTGTCGCCGAAAACAGAGCGTGCCGGAATATGAAACCAATGAAAAATTCTCTTTCGCCGAGCGGTTTGACGTTTCTTCATGAATCGTCGGTGGATTTAGATGAATCGGCGAGGAATGTATCTGCTGATAAAATGGAACAGGGAGAAGATGTTCACTCCTCCATGAATTTGACTTCGGGGGATGTCATCTGGGCTAAGCCAGGAAAGAGATATCCCGCCTGGCCAGCTATCGTTGTCAACCCAATGCGACGAGCTCCTGAGTCAGCTTCTAATTCCTTCATCGCTGGAACCATTTGTGTGATGCTGTATGGGTATTCTGAAAGTGGAGATGTAAGGGAATGTGTTTT
>NW_018215359.1:0-1290 GCF_001263595.1 Phalaenopsis equestris | reverse complement strand
TGGAGGACACGCCTCGGGTCTGACAAACAGTTTGGTCTACTATATCGGCCTTTAGACCGGTATCCACAGATGGGTGAGAATAGGAGCTGACAAACAGTTCGGTCTACTATATCGGCTTTAGATCAGTACCCACAGATGGGTGAGAATTGGAGCTTGCCCCCGACTCTGCTAAATTTGTTGTGGTCTGAGGATCTCGGTCGTACTCTGGGAGGCTTCCATTGTTGGGAATTCCTTCAGAATGCAGATCTATGGTAAATTGATGGAAGCGCAGAGTGCCCATTCTCTTGGGTTGATCGTGATCGAATTGAAAGAAGTGTTTAATAAGGCTAAAAAAAATGATGCTTCGTTGGAAGCAAATTTCAAGAAAAGTACAAGATGACCGGGACCTTCTGAAGATCAAGTTTGACAATTCAGACAAGGCTAATCAGGAATCCTTCAGCACATTCTTGGAGGAGAAAATTGT
Organism: Phalaenopsis equestris; assembly: GCF_001263595.1. Lineage (NCBI taxonomy): Eukaryota > Viridiplantae > Streptophyta > Magnoliopsida > Asparagales > Orchidaceae > Phalaenopsis > Phalaenopsis equestris. Next base: position 827 of record NW_018215359.1, on the reverse strand, counting down.
TGAGCTGAAGAAGAAGATCACCTAGTCGGTTTCCAGGAAGGAGCGCGAGAACTACCTGATATGTCACCTTAGGCATGGGTTGGACTATGTCATCCAACAATTCATCCACCATGGTCTGGTCGACCTCAATTTCTCCAACCCAGAAGAGTTTTCTACCATAATTCCAGGCAAGTCGGAAGAAGCTTAAGAAGAGGACGACAGCTAGGGCAATGAAGAAGGATTGGTCACCCACTAGGGTCCTACTTGGGCCATTAACTACCTAATTTAATGACTGCATTATCTTAATAAAGTCATATAACTTTGGTTATTAGTTTTTGTATACATTTTTAGCATTGGAGTCATTACTACTATATCTTATATTATTACGTCAAAAAGAAATCTTAAACTTATGATCATATCTTATTCATGATATGCAAAGGGTTTAAGTACACTTTTTTAAAGGACACCACTTTAAAAAAAGAAAATCTACTCAAATAATGAAATAATATTTACAATTTAAATAAATAGGTCAACTTTCTTGATCTTAGATCGAACATGCTTCATAGGGTCATATATGATTTGCATCATGAAGGTTTTAAAAATAAAGATGATATTTTGTATGCTTTTAATTTTTGTTCATTTAAATTCGAGACTCGGAGCTTAAATCATTAAGAAATCAAACTAATTACACTGATTTTATAATTCTTACATTAGTTAACTTGTTTTAAGATTTAATACTCTAGACAACAATAGAATCTCCATACATTTTATAAAATTAGTATTTGCCTATATAATTGTAATATATCCTACTTATATTTTGTCATGGCTAATCAATGCACCAAAACATA
>NW_018215358.1:0-1290 GCF_001263595.1 Phalaenopsis equestris | reverse complement strand
CATTATTTAAACTTCATATAGTCACACAATAATATAACATGAACTAAGTATGAAAAAAATCTTAATAAAAGACTATCACAAAAATTCAATAAATTTAAAAAAAATCAAACTCAATGCAACTACATTTTAATAAAAAATTACATAATATTAAATAACAAATTACATAATATTATATCCAAATTAAACATTATAGAGTACTAATATTAGAATTACTTAATAGAGCTAAAGATTATCACAAGCAATAAAAACTATTACTTAACACTAATTACAAAAGCTTACAAAAATGAAATGATTACACCTAAAAATAAGGTGGTGGTTCGTATTTATCTTTTTGGAGTAACACAAATATGAATTTTTGCTTCTTAAGGAATACTTTTGCATTACGTTGCACCTTCTTAATAATTTAAAGCTTTCTATTATTGTTTAGATAATCACTCTAAGACTTTACTAATCGATACATAATGATAATAACTTTTATTTTTTAAAAATATCCCATGTCATTTTATTTCCAATTGAATATATATTCTCAGAGTATGAAGTTAACCATAGTCTTAGCCAAAACATCTAACATAACATGTAATAGGTAACATCCTATCACATGCTATAAAAAATGCTTGTTAACATTAAAAGGCCCTATTATGATCATCTTTGATGTAATTCACATTTGGATAATGTTATTTTCATCATTTTGATGCAATAAATATTTTATTAATGTTTCTAACATTTTGGAAACAAAGTTTTAAAACCCCTTGAGTACAATAAAACTAAACTCTTAGACATTGATATCTCTTTTGATGTAACATTTGGTAAGTTACACCAATAGGGAAAAATCATGACGTCATCTAGTCAAAGTAGATAATATCTCGATGGTTGAGAGTTTTGGATATTACAAATGGTTATTAGAGCAATACACCAGCCTAGTGATGGGAACAAAGTGCCATTTAGAATAAAGTGCTATGTGATGAGAGTCACCTCTTGAGCACTAGGTGGGACAAAGTGCTACATGGTGGAAGCCGCCTCTAAAATTTGTAAGGGCTCCCTATAGAATTATTTCTTCCAGGAAAAAAATTCTAGGGTAAACAAGCTGATGAGGATGGTGAGGCACATTATAAAACCCCTTAAGTACAATGGAGTTGAAATCTTAGACATCAAGATGTCTTTTGGAATAATGGTTAGAGTTTTAATAAAAATTCCAAAGTTGTGTTCTTACATGGAGCACTCCTAAGATAGGTGATATGTGATGTTGATTTTTCAGTATATATATAGATGTAAAATGCGATGTATGCGATT
>NW_018215357.1:0-1290 GCF_001263595.1 Phalaenopsis equestris | reverse complement strand
ACAATTTAGGAGAACTAAATGAACTTGGAATGACTAAGTAACTATTGGGTTTTTTAGAGCCACGTCCTGAATATCCCAACAAGAACTTAAGCATTTTAAAGGACATTTGAACTTACTATAATTTGTTGAGGAAAATCATTCTTAAAATATAGTAATCCCCAAAGTCAAATAAAATGTAAAAATTCACTAAAACATAACTCACACCCTTCAAACTAAAACTTGTTCATAAAAATAATCTTAATCCATTTTAAGAATTTCATAAGTTAAACTATTGCAAAACCGTGAAAGTATCCAAACTAACAAGGTTTTATATGGATCACCGAGCGGGTTCATAAGTTGGAGGTGTTACTGATACAGACAATAATGCAAAAGGCATCTATTGTTGATTTTGGGATAATGGAATACCATATGTCCTGACCCGATGACTTAATGAGGGTGCGGGTTTGATACTACTATTCATCAATATTTGGTGAGAAGTTCCCTTGCTTTTTTTTGGGTTGCTGAAACCTCTAGCCTGACAATTTCCTTGACTTGTGGACCATCTGATTTATAAAAATATATAATAACAAGACAAAATATTTTCTTGTGGTGCTAATTTTTGGCTGCTAATGACTCTGGTGAAAAATCTAATTTACTTATATGCATGATAAATTATAAATTTGGGTGTTGCTTTCTGCATGTCCACTTGTCTGTCACCTTGTTTGATATAAGGGATGCCATCCCTTGATTGTCTTGCCGTTAGCTTCTATCTGATGTTGGTCTTTATACACAAAAATTTTGACGGTTGCCTACGAAAGTCCCTTGAGAAGAATTATACTTGCTAAATGTTCTGAAGCTGATCCCATCCTTAGCTCAAAAAAACTTATATCTAGTTTTGATCTTTAATATATTTACGATTCAGTTTTATACAAACATACATTATTATATTTTAATATATTTCATATTTAAATTTTAAAATTTTTTATGTTTTTAACAATTGCAACTTTTGCTGAAATATCATCAGAGGCTGCATGTACGTACCACCACTTCCTCTTTTATTGCACTTTTTCTTTTACTACACCGTATTGTGAATGCTTTATTTATCAAATGTTCTACATAAATCATCTTTATCATTAACCATCAGTTTACTGCCATGCAGGGTTAATAAAAACTAAACCAAACATTCATTACATTTTGATTCAACAGTTATAAATTCTAATGGGAAGAGATCATTATTTGCATCAATTCCAACAATAGTGAGTAATATCTCTTTTATTTTATTAATAAAGTTGTTTCATCCAAAATAAGTAC
>NW_018215356.1:0-1290 GCF_001263595.1 Phalaenopsis equestris | reverse complement strand
TATATATATATATATAAGCCCCGAAATTAAAATATAGATATTAGATGAGTGGGCATATATGCAAATGCTCTTTTGGAGTTTAAATTTTTTTCACCTTATCATCTCTCTCGAGCTCTCCTCTCACTCACTCGATCAACGCTGCCCGAATGCCATTCTTCGCCGCCGCTACTAGACACCATAATCCACCGGCAATGTCTTCCGCCAGCTCCGTCGTCGCCACCGCAGCTTCTCATTCATGGCAGCGCTCTTTCTTCCTCTTTCCTTCGCCCTTCTCTCTTGCCCAAGCTCCCCTCTCCTATCGTAAATTCCTATGCCTCTCGCTCCCCCGTGCTGTCTCCTCTCGCTCTCGTCTTGTGGCTGAAGCTTCTCCGACCACTAATCCAGAGGTAGAGATGGAAAACAAGCGGGTTCTCATCATTAACACCAATAGCGGTGGCCACGCAGTGATCGGCTTCTACTTCGCTCGCGAACTTCTCGGCGCCGGCCATGAGGTCAAAATACTTACCGTCGGAGATGAGAGTTCCGAAAAAATGAAGAAGCCGCCCTTCACGAGATTCTCAGTTGATTCCCATTCTGTGATTTCTGCTGTGTTAGAAGAGATTTCTGTTTTGTTGTTTTACCGGTTTTACTTGTTCTTTTGGTTGGCTTTACAGGAGTTGGTCAGTGCTGGCGCTCGGACGGTTTGGGGTGATCCCGCCGACGTGGGTAAGGTTGTGGGCTCGGCCGCTTTCGATGTGGTGTTGGATAATAATGGCAAGGATTTGGACTCTGTGAAGTAAGTTGTCGCTTTGTTATCGGAAGAAATTTTCCTTAATCTTTAGCGCTCGTCATGTTTATTTCATGTGGTGAACTTGTTAGATGTTTGTGTATTTCATTTGTTTATCGGGATGTTGAATCCCAGTTTGTTTTTGGATCTTACCCAAGGAATAGAGGGTGAGGAAGGAGGAAGAGATAGGTAAGGGGACAGAAAGGGCTAGGAGAGCTCAGTTAATGAGAGAATGAGCGGGGTTCCACTGGATGGGGATTGGAATCCGTTTACATTCGATATTTTCCCTTTTATAGTAGTAATCCCTCTATATAAAATAGACAGATAATTGTTTTGCCTGGATCATTAGAGACATCTAACTGTCTATTTGATCACATCGTCATTAAATCAAGATCTTCTCTAAGATTTCCTCTCCAATGGCAACCAGTTGTTTGGCGGATGATTGAAGATCTCTGCTTACGACATTCGCTCTTTATATGCTCATACTCTGCAACTCGTTCTTGGTATTTGCGTTCAGTCTATAT
>NW_018215355.1:0-1290 GCF_001263595.1 Phalaenopsis equestris | reverse complement strand
CTTTAAAGAATGCAACGTACTTGTCGCCCGAAATCGAGAAGAAACAACTAAGTCCGGTGATCCGATCGGTTTGTCTATGAATTTCCTTAGTGCTCCGTGGAGGCCTCATGTCTAGGATTGCTTGCACTTTCTCTGAATTGGCTTTCAATCCTTCAGGAGTTAACAATAAGCCGATGAACTTCTCGGTTGAATTTTTGGGAGGGGTTCAATCTCATATTAAATTTTTTGAGTGTTCTGAATGTCTCTTTTAGATCTTCGACGTGTTGTTTGGATGAATTACTCTTAACTAGAACATCGTCAACTTACACCTCAATATTTTTTCCTTTTTGATTAGCAAAAATTACATCCATGAGACGCTGATAACTCACCCCAATATTCTTAAGCCTGAAAGACATTACATTAAAATAAAATGTCTTACGCAGTGATAAATACAATTTTTTTCACATATGTTGGGTGCATTTTTATTTGGTAGTAATCGAAGTAAGCATCGAGGAAGCTCATAATCGAGTATCTGACTACTACGTCCATCAAGGTGTCAATATTCGACAGAGGTGTAGGTGTCCTTTGGCCAAGCAGCGTTGTATCAGTTTGTTCTTGAATCCTGTATCAAAATATTCACTAATTAGAAAAACCTTACAGGGTTCTTCGTCGGATACATGTAACTGGAGGATGGTCTCGCTGGTTTCGAGGTTTCCTTCCCTCTGGATCTGGATGTCGAGTTGTTCATGGTTTACGTTCGAAACCACTCACAAATAACAGCTTTTGGATTGTTCTGAGTTTCTCCATACCGCGATTATCTCATTGTCTGGGAACTTTACAGCCACATGGTAGGTGGAGGTCATCGCCCGATAGCTGTTAAGGATTGGGCGATCGAAGATGGCATTGTAGGTCGGCGGGGATTCCACCACGAGTAACTCCTCTATGCTGTTGTATTTCTTCTTAGGTTCTCATCAAGAGATGGCTAAGGTGATGAGGTCCAGTGCCTCCTTCCTTTCCCCAGAAAATCCATGCAATGGGTCGGTTAATGCTGTCAACCAATCGGTTTTGAGGTCGATCTTATCAAACACTATTTTGAACGGGATGTTGACTGAACTCCCTGTATCAACAAGAATGCTACCCATCTAGTAGTTGTTGATTAATGTTGTTACGACGATCACTTTCTTGTAGGGGTTCACGTTCAGTGGGAGATCCACATCTGTAAAGACAAGTAGCAAATGGTTATGTGTATATGGGGCGACGGAGTATACCTCTCTCGAATGTTGTCTCTTCCCAATGGAGTGTCGGGGTCCT
>NW_018215354.1:0-1289 GCF_001263595.1 Phalaenopsis equestris | reverse complement strand
TTTATAATACCAAAGATAAATGTAGTCAAAGTACACATAGAATTTGTTATGTAAAGAATTAGCTTATTTGCCATTTTGATATGGCATTTTATTTTAGGATGTTGAAAAAAAGCAATTTTTATGGGAAATCCCTGGTTCTAACTAAATTCTTTGACAATATTTTCACTAAATTATGTTATATTGTTTATAATGATGACCATCTTAAGCATATAGTTACAATTGATGTTATACCAACATAAATTGAAAAGGATTTTGGGCTGAACGTTTACTTCTATCCATTTTTTAGAAATAATCCATCATGTCCCTAATGAATTTTCTTGGCCCTGTGCTGTAAAAAAGGGAATGTGAAGATCTGTATGATAGACTACAATTGACCATGGAATATTGATATGTTCAAATTTTTTAGAAGTTTGCAAGTAGATGAAAATGAATATTTGATCAACGTTTTGCACATCCCTTTTTGATGTCATCTACATTCTTCTGAAGAGTTCACAAACAATAGCACTACAAAAAACTCTATATGCAAAATTACTTCTTCTTGATTGGATTCCATAATCATTTGAATAAACTTCATTCAAAATATAAGTGAATTCATCTTCTTTGACTCAATAAAAGCACAACGAAGTAGTTTGCTTTCTAAATAACACATTGTTAATTAGTAATTATTAGGCTGACCAAATTTTGAATCTTTTAGGTTTTAAACATATTATAGTATTATACCTATTCTCATGTACTAAATGAATGAATCTACTGAGCATGGATTATGTTGAGGGTTAACTTTCATTATTTTGGGTTCTTCAATTGTCTTGAAAATGAAGTTGATAATTGGTCTTCCATTAAGCTACCTAACATGGGTAATAAGTAAGAAAATTGATTTTGTTTGATAATGATATATTCTAACCAAAAATATTCATGCTTATAAAATTTGATTCTTATTCGGAAGTGATATTATTGCAAGAATTATTCTCAAGCTTCTTATATGTCATTGACCTTGTTTACTATTAATTCTGAATCTAAATATAGAAGAATTTTTTTCACTATAATGTCATCGACAAACATTAAGTTAATAATAAAATTTTCATATTAAGTATGAATAATAAAAAGTACAAATTATATTTGCATGTACTGATGTAAGGATTTATAGATAGATTTTGGAGCACCAACCATATGCCAACTTTGTGATGGTTAGCTACCCTACTTATGAAAAAGTCCATAAAGTGTTATCTATTATATTTTTTTATTCATAAATACTTGTTTTTTTTATAATGTAAAAATAATATTCACAAATA
>NW_018215353.1:0-1289 GCF_001263595.1 Phalaenopsis equestris | reverse complement strand
TTTTTTTTCACAAGGAATCAGTTAGCATCAAGTCCCATTTTCTCAATTACTGATTCAAAAGCGGAAGAAATTATTGCAATGGAAAACTGTGTATCTGCCAAGCCTGTCGCCAGAGGTGACCTACCATTGGATGTCAAAGGTCATCAATCATCGGCAGAACCTTCTTTTGGTCATGGCAGCTACTAGGGCTGTGAATTAAGCTCGAAGATCGTTAATCGCTGGGAGACTGATTAGACTTTGGACTCGGATCAAGATCAGATCAAACTAAATGAGCAAAGCTACGAACCAAAATTTTGGATAAAATTTTTTTCGATCCTACCCAGCTCGCTCGAATATGATCGTTAATAGTGTATGACTATGAATTTGGCGAATTTAGCTCGAAGCTTGTTAATAGCTAAAAAATTGATTAGAATTTTGGCTCGGATTGAGATCAGATCTAAATAAACGAGCTGAGCTACAAGCCCAAATTTTGGATAGAGTTTTTTTGTGTTGGCCCCAACTCGGATTGAAATCGAATCGTTAACAGTCTAAGCAGCTACTCGTGAAGAGATAACGAGAAATAAAAACCGTCTTTCTTTGATCATAGAGAAAATTACATTTTTTAAAGGTTTGAAAAGAATAGATGCTATAGTAACAAGGTTGAAAGATAAAATAATCGGACTAGTCGAAGACTCTGAAGAACTGAATTAGCAGATTATGACTTTAGAAGAAAAGATAGATGTGGCTTTAGTAACTTATCTCAAAACTCACAAAGCTTGAGTGAATGATTCTGAGCTATATCTTCTTCAATAGGGATTGGAGTCTTCTCAATCCAAACAGTACGTTTTTGGTGGAAGAGTGATTTTGATAAGCTTGTTGTATTTCCTTCAATGATATTATGAATAAATGTCTCAACATCTTGTATGATAACTAGTAATTGTATACAAATTATCGTATTGTGAGTATAGTTGATGTTTTGAAATATCATTTTCTTTTGTAATGGTAGATATTAATCATGTGTCAAATAATTTTATTTTGTTTTGTTTTATGCGCTAATATCCTACCATTGCGTTGACGTTGTCTTCTCACCACGTCAGAGAATAGCTATCATGTCATTTGAGGTAGGTACCCTATTGATATTTGGTGACTGCCAGCCTCCGAAAGTCATCGCCAGATGATAAATTTCTTACCCTGTAAATAACTGGAAAGGCTCCTTTTTTAGCGCCTAGTGTTAAGTTTTGATAGATAGACTCTGACTTTCTATGCTCTTTCTAATTTTTTATTAGTCTCTTCTAATACTTTTGTGTAGA
>NW_018215352.1:0-1288 GCF_001263595.1 Phalaenopsis equestris | reverse complement strand
CCTACATAGCAAACAATTCTTATATGTTTGCATATTTAACATCTATACATTTTATTTATGCACATGTTACTCAAATCATTGAAATTATATCAAAATGATTATTTTTTTACTAACTTTTTAAAAGTGAATTCACCTTTTCATGCATAAGTTTTAGCACTTAAGTTTTATGTATATTTAAGGTGTTTGCATTTGATATGTAAATAAAATATTTGTGTGATATGTATGTAATTTTTTCTTTATTTTATGCCAAGTGCATAGTTCTTAATAAATAAAATCAAAAATACAAATAAATCACTTATAATTTATTTTATAACTCTTAATAAAGTGCATTTTTAGAGGTTTTAAGGGAGGCCAAGAGTATTATGGCTTGTCATCATGCATGATGAAATTCATGAAAAAAGTTAAATTTGATGAATTTATTATTTTTTGGATCTTTACAAATTAAACTGCCTTCACAAGTAAGTTTTTTTAATTACAGTTTACATACTTTAGCAATCAATATTATTTTGGTGTTTTAGAATGATAATATAAACCCCAATAAATCAAAATAAATAATAAGTTTCTTAATTCACACATATCACATTAGGATGCATAACATAATTTTTTCTCTTTATGTAAATCAAACAAGCATAATTAAGTATTCACTTAACAAGTATTTATAATCTACCATGTTTCTTAGATATTAGTTGGAGATTCTGCTTTTTTGGTATGATGAATCTAAGGAGCTATTTATGCAAGATGTTAGATATAAAAGTTTAGTTGTTATATTGGATAAATTTGGTATATCATAAGTAGACTTTTTGGTTCTAACTAGCTAATTATAATTCATTTTGATTGAGCTAAAAAATTAGATGCATGCCAAGCTAATGACTAAATAATCAGGAGGTATGCTACATCATCAAGAATGGTACAACCATCTGTGAGTACCCATTAGTATAGTGACCCAACACCAACACAAATTATATATGATTTTTTGTTTTGCATAAAATTACAATAAGTGAATCTTTTCATGACATAATATGAATTGTATGCATATCATGTAATGAGATAAACACAAATTTATTGATTTTGATGAAATAAAAAAAGATATAATATTGCAACATAGATATTTTATTAGTAGATATTGAAGAGAATATAGAGAGAAAAGATTGAAATTTATAGTGATTTTATATGCAGACATAAACTGATTTCTAGATCACACAAGAGAAATGATCTACATTATCAATTTCTTTGTGCAACATAATTATTGCAAATCATTCATAAAGATGTGTAAAAAGCAAAAAAAAAA
>NW_018215351.1:0-1288 GCF_001263595.1 Phalaenopsis equestris | reverse complement strand
AAAAAAAAAAAAAATTATCACTCATAAATCGGCATACTCTATCTCTATATTGTGATATTTTTTAACTTTCTCGATTGTAATACACACTGATATATTCCTCCCGTAAATAAAAATAAAATAAAAATACTAAATATAGTGACCGATTGCTCTAGTTAATAAAAAGATTATAATTCTTTTATATAAGATGGGAAGTTAAATATTTAATAGTCTAATCAAGATTGAACCGGATTTCTAAATAAATATTAAAATTTTTTAATTTAATTTAAATAATATAATAATATTATAATACTATTATTTTTTTAATTCAATAAATAATATTTTTAATTTAATTAGCTTTAATTTTTTGATAGTTTAGATGGTATATTAAATAAAAAATTTGAGACATGAAATTTTCAGCAGTTTTAATTTAAAAAATTTTTTTTACAAAAAACTTGATTAAAATTAAGAAGTTATCAAGAAATTAAAATTGATTACTGGTCAGCACTTTAACAATCGAGCTATTTCATTGGCTCTTTGATTCAACTTAATTCTAATCGGTTCTGTTGAATTCAATCTTTACGAAAGACACGCTGAAGGAATAGAGCGCGAAAGAGAAAAAAAAGTGCGAAAAATGCACATTAATGAACAGTAAAATCACGTCATCTTTATTCGTGAAATGAGCCACTATTTATAGGAATGAAAGTCGAGAGATTACATCTATACCCCTAATAAAGCAAGTACGATAAAGGGTATTTTGGGCAGGGCACAATTTTAAGATCGGGAGCCTAAAATGACGTTCAGCTGGGTCAAGATCCGTGTGCTATGCGTCGGGATTTTGAGAAGGCTTTCGACCAGGTTATGGCTAAAGGGTTGACCAGCAGGTGTCGGCCTCCTGTATAAGATTCGGGAGGTTCCTCACATCCGCCTGGCCTGGAAGAGGAATTTTGGTGGATTGTTCCTGCAACGTACGTCCTGGCGTCCCTTTGAGAGGATGGATGATTTTCGTCTCTCATAGAGTTATATTATTCCCTGTTGGCAGGAGCCAGATGGGTAAATACATACTGCCAGACGGGTAAATACATACTCTCGAACTGCTCCTAATAGGTTCCAGACCACCATGTCACCTTCTCTACTGACTGTTGGATTTCTTTGATATTCATGCCGACACATTTTTCATGTACAGATTCAACCTCAATAACCTATTAAAATAACTTTGAATTTGGACTGAATTAGACAAATAAAAAGTTCACGATTAAATCGGTTGAACGACACCATCCCCACAACCATGAATTCAACACTTTATTTTCTT
>NW_018215350.1:0-1288 GCF_001263595.1 Phalaenopsis equestris | reverse complement strand
ATTTAAAATTCAATTAAAGGAATTAAAAGATTTAGAATTAATAAGGCCATCAAACTCGAAACATAGATTAGTTGTGTTTATGGTAAAAAAATATGCAGAAATAGTAAGAGTAAAAGTTAGAATGCTAATTAACTATAAAAGAATAAATGATAATACTGAAGATGATGAATACAAAATACCAGATAAAGATAAAATAATAGAAGATAACAATAAACTAGATATGATCATTGGAAAAATGTTAATTCAACCTAAAGAGGCTAAAGATTTGTTAGAAAAAAACAAAGGAAAATATTAAAAAGATTAAAATTTTACTGTTAAAAATTTAAAGAATTATTTTAACATGAGTAAATTCGAAGAATTTGAAATATATAAAAACACTTTAGAGGAAGCGAAAAAATATCATGAAGATTCTATAGGATTAACTAATTATATAGGAGTACAAGGAAGTGATAAGACTTGTTCGAAAATATTAAAGTTTCAAACTATAATGCTAACAAAATTATATGAAAAAATTATTACAATGAAGAATAAACTAAAAAATGTTGAAGAAAGGACATTAGGAATAGTGACTCAAACAGATTTAAAAAATTTTCTGAAAAAGTTATCTCTGGTATATTATTGATTCTTTTGAAATAGATATGAATGATAATGGAGCGATAATCTATTTTGTCCTTGATTTTGAAATGGAAACAAAAAAATGTGTACAACACCTTAAAATAGGAATCAAAACTAAATGTTATAATATGATTAATGGATCTTTTAATATTAGAATAACAAAATATTAGAATAACAACAGGATTTATAGGTAAAATGCAAGATGACCACGACCTGAGTTTGGAGCGGCGTGGCGAGCCGCGTCAATCTACTACCCGATGAGGGAGACGATGTACGAGGACTGTAAACGACGTAACCAAACCTCATTTCAGGAATGAAAGATGACAACGTGCGAGCTATCTGCAAATGCCGACAAAACTGCGAGACGATGACGATGCGTCAAGCAGGAAAACTACGTCGTGCGAGTTGTTTGCAAACGTCGACAAGGCAATCGTAAAAGGAGAAAGTTGGATGTGAAGCTGTTCGTCGTTGAGCACAATGAAACCTTTGTTGTGGAAAACGACGAAGCCGACGGAGTGAAAAGGCGAAAGATTCAAAGCCGGAAATCACCATCAGGCGAAAACCCCAGCAGAGCTGCACGCCGATGACCCATTATTTGAAAATATTACTATAACCGGGATTGTCGCGGGCAAGTGCAGTGGCATAAGAACGGAGCGTCGAGACCATCTCCACC
>NW_018215349.1:0-1288 GCF_001263595.1 Phalaenopsis equestris | reverse complement strand
AAAGAAGTGTACCGTGTATGTAAATTTCCCTAGAAAGTATCAATAGAAATATAGAAGCGTCCAAAGGCTGGACTAGGGGTGGAAGCTAGCTGGTTAACAAGTTCACAAGTCGAGCTTATTGAGCCACGGGCTTGAGCTTATTCTGACTTGACTCATTGGTTGCAAGCCAGCTTGATTAGCTCACCACTAGTCATTTTGATGAATTTTATGACGAAACCACCATGATGCCTCCTCATCTTTCTTTAGCCACCAAAATCTTCTCCGACGAGTTCCCATGAAAAATGAGTTTTTTGATTGAGCTTTCAAGTCGAACTCATGTTTGTCATTGCTCGAGCTTGACTCGAATCTTTTGCAGCCCTAAAATGGACTGTAATATTATTAATAAATTTATGATAATTATTTTGAATATTAAATAGTACAATTTTAATCTATATGTAACAAAATTCGAAGATATTGATCAATAGTAATACAAAAGGTTTAATGCAAAATCATAAATTATTTTAAGCGCCATTTAATTTCTTATAAAATTAGTGTCAAAATTTACAATTTAAACCTTGCTTATATTAAATTTATGTCCCGTCACCCATCATTCCTGCAAAGAATAAAACAAAATAAAACAAAGAAAGAAGCAGCAATAAAAAACAGGCATTCAATATCTTTAACAGTATGTCTACTAGTTTATATTATCATTTTCTTTAAAATGAATAATTAGTTCACAGGCCCTTCAATAAATAATAATTTAGATTATTTGAATATATCCTTATTATTTCTTTAAATAAAATATTTTAGTAAGCTGAAATAAAAGGATGCATAGCAGAAAAACGGACCATCAGGGTTTTGTGGTAGTCACGACCTACCACAAATTTACTTAAGTTGAACATAAAGCATGTTAATGCAGGCTTAGACTTCAATAAAGAGGTTTTGGGTTCAAGACATGCATATGCATTATATGTTTGTGATTAAATTCACTTAATTGTTCCGAAAAATGTCAATGAACCATCTAATTTGTTACATATTGAGGATATATCTTATTTCAAGAAAAATTCCATACTATTAAGAGTGAATTGCTTGCCACCTCATCTTAGAAGCCTCCAAAAGAAGTATCATGACCCTCCTTTGGCATACGCAAGGCCAATCCCCACATAGTCCAAGGAAATACACATTTTTGGCTGCCTAGGGTAGGTTGTCATGTGAGAATCCTGAGGAAAAGTTGAGCTTAAATTAGCTTGGCGCTTAGGCAAGGAGATTTTGGCGCCTAGGCACCGCGATTCTGGCGCATAGGCGCTCT
>NW_018215348.1:0-1287 GCF_001263595.1 Phalaenopsis equestris | reverse complement strand
TGGAAGAAGTGAACAATAACACTATGGAGACATGAGAAAATGAGGATGTTAGAGAGTAGTAGTTTCCTATTGCGAGTGGGTGATGTCAGTGGTTTGACGAATTCTTTAAATTGAGCCCATATGAGATCAATAGGGGCTTGACCACAACATATTTCACACCCATTATACTATGAAAAGAAATTTGTGAAGATTATCATCGATGGATGTAGCTGTAAGAATGTGGATCTATCCAAATAATAGATAAACTTAGTCTTATCACATAGAAGCATGCCCAACTATATTCCGTGCTTTGGTTGAAGAAAGAAAATGAGATAATAGTTCATAGGATACCTAGTGGAGCTCTTTACCGTTGACACGTTCCAGAATTTGGTGTAATGTGATATGATACCAATGAATACTTGGTATTTCTGTTGGGTTGCCTTTTGCAGTAAAACTTTTATAAACGTCATGCCGGCTACAAGAACAATTATTGCTTCACCGAGGATGGTAAGCTTATCACACTCTTATCTCTGATATAGTTCGAGATAATGGACATTCATGCAAAGTCTAAAAGGCTAGTGCAGTGAGCTACCTTCTGTAGGCCTTGAGAGAAGCTCCATTAGAATTAGCATAGGTGATTCTATATTGTGGCGAGCTCAAGGAGTTCATAGCAGATATGGTGCAACATTGGCTGAAAGAGTTTCGGGATATTTTTATTGACAATTTTCCTATTAGATTAACACTATTGAAGGAGATTTAATATGCAATAGATTTCATTTCTAGGTTATGTTCTTCCAAAATGATCTGCCTATCAGATGCACCCAACTGAATATTAGGAGTTGTAGAAGCAGGTTATAGATTTGATAATTAAAGGCTTGATTTGTGAGAGTATTAGTCCATGTGTAGTTCCAATGTTGATTGTGCCGAAGAAGTATAACTCTTAATGCATGTGCACATATCAATTTGCTATTCCATGGCTGCATGATTTGCTAGATAAAATTATATGGAGCCAATATCTTTTTCAAGTTTGATTTGCACAACGTTTATTACCAAATTAGGATAAGACCAATATATGAGTGAAAGATAGCTTTCAAGACATGCGATGAATTATATGAGTGAGATAGGGTATTTTCTTCCAAACTGCTATGCTTATCAGATGCAGTCAACCAAATATTAGGAGTTGCAAAGGCAAGTTATAGATTTGATAATTAGAGGCTTGATTTGTAATAATACTAGTCCATATGTAGTTCCAACGCTGATTGTGCCGAAAAAATGATTCTTAACGCATGTGCATTGGTTATGAATAAA
>NW_018215347.1:0-1287 GCF_001263595.1 Phalaenopsis equestris | reverse complement strand
AACATTCAATTTTACAAAATAAAAGCACACATTAAAACCAACTTTACTTCAAAATTGTCCGTATTAATAAAAATTAAATTGTCACTGGTTATGTTTAAAAAAAATTTTAAGCTGTTGACCATTCATAATAATTTCTAAATACAGAACGCGTGTGTTGTGTGTGCACATGCTCACCCGCACGTGCAAAACTATGGTAACATCGACTTTTGAAGATCACTTTCAAATGTATAAAAACATATCTATAACAGTGTTTTGAAAATCATGGAAAATGCTAGTTTCTATTCTTTCTTTTTTTCCCTCAAAATAAAATCTTCAGGTCTTTTTTATTTCCCCTCAAAAACAAGCATTCCGGAATAAAAATGCTCGTAATCAGAACAAGGGAATCAAGCAACAATATATTGTAAAATTTTGGTTCAAGCTGAAAATGTTCTTGTATATTCAAAGGCTTTTATTTGTATAGTTTTTATTATATGATGTTCAGAATTTAACATATTCAGAAACAGGAAAATTTTAAGTATTTGATATTAATATCCTCAACAATGGTGATTTCTTAAGCCTTAACCAAGAACGTGTTATCATTAACAGATTTTGTAGGAGGCATTCATCTAATAAAAGGTTGAATCAAAATAATCTACAAGGCATATTCATCACTTCAACATGTAATAATAAAAGGCATATTTGGAGTACAGGAGAAAATAAGGAATTCTAAGAGATTTGCCAAACTGTTCTTTTAGGAAATAATGTCTTCCTACTAATGTTACAATCACACCACATATTTACATACGAAGGCACCAAATTGAATCATATTTTGGGAAATGTGATATTGATGAAAACTTTGTATGCTCAAAGACAGATTATAAAGGAAAACAACAAGAAAAAAATGTAAGCATAAATGTTGATCTTGACTTGATTGTTGGAAAGGTACATAGGAGATCGCTGGATTTAAAGATAATATTACCGCACAAATCTAATCAACATCATATATTTATACTCAATTTTATGCAAATGTTATTCATAATCATTATTAGTTTTTGTTTCTAATAAAAACTTTAAATCTTAAAGTGATCCCCAATTATTCATATATGACCAATTTAGCCCCAAAGTATTACATTTTTTCCAATTTCATCCCTAACTATATAAAATCGATTTAAATTGATCCCTCAAAGACCAAAGTAGAATTATTTATGTATAGTCAAGGGATTAAATTAGAGAATGTAATACTCTAAGGCTAAATTGGTCATGTTTGTATAGTTAGAAATTATTTTAAAATTCAATAAACATTTTATT
>NW_018215346.1:0-1287 GCF_001263595.1 Phalaenopsis equestris | reverse complement strand
GTAAAATTATATGCTCGTCCCTGTTCTAATAGGAAACATTAAAAGTAATTATTACACATTTTTATATTTGTAACTGACTCCGGAGTTTTTAATGTCTATAATTGGGCCTAGCACCATTTAGTATTCATAACTGCTCATAAATGGACATCTAATGACCTGTTGATGTTGTCATTCGATCGTCTAATAGTCACTCGGTTGCTGAAAGGTCTTTTATTGGTTGGAATATCTTGATTCGACTTATTCAAAAGAATCCTCAGTAGAGATCCTCTTGCGTTATGGTGAACTTGGGCTGTTAGATGGATGGTGCTTCACCGCAATCTAACAGACAACTCTCCTTAGATAAAGGACCTTCTGAGAAGATTAAAAGGATATTCAGTGCCGTGCTCTTTGGCCATTTCAGTGAATAATTCCAAAATCAGTTGTTGGAGCTGGCCACAAAATAGTTGTCCTAGATCAAGTGTCTTCGGGTTTTCGTTTGGATGTGCTTCCGTTCAATTGGTTCAGAGTCCCGACCGAATGAAACGATGCTTAATGTCCCTATTTTTTGACTATATTCTTTTTGTGTTTATTAACAAGACCCGTTAAATTTTCTCGAGAGATTTGGATACCATATCTTTTATATACATTTTGCCTTATAAAAAATTATAATATTTATGACAGTTTTGAAAATTTTCTTTTTTCACTAACAAAATTTTTTAAGGGAGTAAAAACAAAATTTCGATATATATATATAAATATAGATATTTGTAGTCCATGGAAACCGCATCCCGATCGCATGAAGTCCTCCAAAGTCCGACTCAGGATGCCGCATATATCGGGGTACGCGGGTCTCAGGTGCGCCATTTGACCAGCTTTCATACTTCTCTGCTCTCTGCGTCAGTTTTATTCTTCCGGTGGGTAAACTCGACCCTCCATTACTCCTGGCGCTGAAGGGAGCTCTCTCCCTCCCTCCCTCCCTCTCTACCCGCCTCGCTCCCTCTTACTCTCTGCCCGTTGATCGATCGATCCATTATTGAGATCTCATTTTTGGCCATCGGAAGCTGATCTCAACCCCTAGGTTTGATCCCTCCTACACTTTTGTTTCTTGAATTCTTTGTTTCAGAGCTCAGTTTTTTTTTTCTTCCTCCTCTTCCCTTTTGCTCTATTTCGCTTGATTGGCTCCGTTTGAGTCGGTTAATCGTTTTTGTTGTGCAGTCCCTTCTTTCCTCAATCGCACTTACTGATTTCATGTTTTATTTTGTTAAAAATTGCAGGGGTGTTGGCATATTGTGGCTCTTCCAAACGTGT
>NW_018215345.1:0-1287 GCF_001263595.1 Phalaenopsis equestris | reverse complement strand
TCGTTAACTTAGCGAACGAGCCAAACACGAGCTGTGCGCGGACAACGAGCCGGCCCTAACAGTGTGTGTGGTTGCGGAAGAACTATGTTGTCTGCCCCTCTCTTATAGCTGTGAAAATTTAAAATATTATGAATAGTTGAGGTTCTCATAATCATTTTTTTATATTTAGCATACCATATATAAATCTTAGGAATAAATGAGAAAAGTATTCTTTCATACATATAAATAAATCACTTTGGACTTTGTAAAAGTGAAATGCATCTTTCCTGAATAGGTGAAGGAGTTAGATATGTAAATACAAATATAAAAATTGACTGGTATTTATGTAAATCTTCCTAATTTTTAGGAGTTTAGAGATCCTCTCCCATTACAATAATTTACCATTTTAATCTATCAGAATTGCCTTAATGGATGATTGATATTTAATCCATCAATTTTAAATATAGAAAAATTTAAAAGTTAACTGGCAAAAATAATTGTAAGAATAGCTGGAAAATGAAACAAAGCTATAAATTACACAATGCGCCTTTCCAAGTTGCCATGTGCATGTTCCTGCCTAGAAAATTAAGGGATGAAACCGATACAGACTGCAAGGCCTCATGGTTAAATCTGTAAAAAAAAAAGAGGAAAAAAGGAGGGGAAGATTTGCATGCGTGCCACACAATTCTTAGGTATTTATATCTCTAACATTTAAAATTTGAAATTTATAAAATTTTTGTGGCATAGATTTATGCATGAAAAGATATATTTCTCTTTTAAAAAGTTAATAATAAGGACATAAATCCTAAAGTTTCAATTTTTATTTATAATAGTTTGGTTTATATATCAAAAAAACTGCTAGCACTAATCCTAATGAGATTTGATTGACCTGAAAAAAAAAAAGAGTACAATAAAGGAGGGCCCATCCACAGAAAAACATGAGGCACATTTGTTTGACGAAGCGAAATTGTCAAGCCAAAGCCAGTAATGCCAAAGCCGGATGAATCATGAGATTGATTTGAGACATGTGGAAGATAAATGAATGAGTCATTCAGATAAGACAAGCAAAAAGACTTTCGGGCCAACTATTACATGAGAGTCAATCTAAGGCAAATTTGGTTCCTTAGCATCTCCAACCATCCTGAGAATGCCCAATGGCTTCTCATCAAAGGTAAAAAATTGACAGTCAGACCATAAATAGCGGTTGACACATATAAATCAAGATTGTGGATCGAGCATATCTTAGTCGACCGAGCGGATCCAAGTCGGTCGAGCTAAGCTTGCCGAATTGAAGCCAATTAAGTTTAG
>NW_018215344.1:0-1287 GCF_001263595.1 Phalaenopsis equestris | reverse complement strand
TTTTTTTTTCCTTAAAATTATTTTGGGTCGGTGAGTTTCAAGCATGAGACCTTTCGGTATGAGAGGAAATGACCAACCACCGAATCACCATCTCATCCACACTAGCGTGATTTGTTGATATAATATTAAGCCTATTTTTTTCGAACATATCTTTCATTTATGGGAAATTTACATATGTAGCACATTGTTCTTATTTACTTACATATTTCAAACCTAAACTTCCATATTTATATACACAGCATTTTCAAGCTTTAAACCTATGCATGAAAACATGTATTTGGCTTTTAAAAAGTGATAATAATACTATTTTTAATGTGATAATAAAAATTTGAGTGATGTGTGTGAATATGAAAGTGTAGTTATGGGATATGTAAATAAATAAGAGTTCTGCTCTAATATATATATATATAAATTGCCCAAAATTTATTCGAGTAATGGACTGTTAATTTTTTTTTTCTTTTTTGCTCATCTCGATTTTTCAAATACAAAAACGCACACTAGGAAAAGGAAGATGCACCATTTGTAAATTTACCAATCTATGATATTTATCATTTATAATCAACAGTTACAAATGCTTCACTCATAATGAAAAGTGCTAGTAGTACAAGATTCAGGAGTCCTGCCTTTACAAACAAAGAAATATAGGAATTATTATGACAAAAAAAGGAGTTGGCTTAAAGAGTGGACTCCAATTTTGTAGATATTGGGGCATTGGAATGCCAGTCTAGTAAAATCTAGTGTAGATCTGCATTTGATTCAAAATTTGTTCAAAGTTATCATTGTTTCTCTCTATAGGATGAGTATGAACCCCTTCATATGTTGTGACCACAACCTCATCATCTTTGGATAGCCTCTGAACTTGTTTCTTGACACTGCACCCTTGATGCGTGCACCGATAATAGCTTCTGTTACAAGAGAATTAAAAAAATGAATAAAAATAAATAACTACAAATTAATCACCTCAAATAATATCTAAAAACTTAATATAAATTTTAATTCTTAATAAGCTACATTTATGCCCCCTCTAATAAGTAAACATTATGACATAACTTCGGTCTATTTAGTTTGGTGATGCTCACGAGCCTAAGATGGCTTAAACCTTGACCTAATCTCCACCCAAAAAACCCTTATAAATTAGTGTGTAGACCGCTACATTTTTTCTTATCCCTTCTATATTATCTTACACTCCCTATTCCTTACATTTATAAATATTATAATTTTAACATCATTGACTTTAGGTTTGCTTTCAATAGAGTGCAATGCAAGGAAAGATAATGGTTGGGCTAA
>NW_018215343.1:0-1287 GCF_001263595.1 Phalaenopsis equestris | reverse complement strand
CTATCCGTTATGGCCTATGTGACTAACTACGACTTACTCATAGCTCACACAATTCTTAACTTCGGCATCTGTGACCTATTAATATTATAACAACTCCCTGCTACGACTTATATGTCATTGAAATCTTACATAACTCACAACTCACGCATCTCCCAACTTAAGTTTTTGTAGCCTGAAGACATAATTATAGCTCAACAATACAACCTACATGGTTCACATCTCATGCAGCTCCAAATTCCCGCCTCTGTAGTCTACAAACGTTATTGCAACTCGTCATCATAACCTATGTGACCAACTACAACCTACAAAGTCCATAGCTCTAGCAACTCTCAACTCTGACTTCAGTAACCTACGGATGTAATTGCAGTTCACCACTTTGACCTATGTAACCAACTAAGCCCACGTGAATCACAACGCTTACAACTCTTTATTTTGCCTCTATTGCAAGCTAATGCTTCTAAAATAATCATTTACCACCTACAAGGTCAAGTACTATCATGAATTTCAGCTATGAAATCTACGACAAGGTAGCACTACAACAGCCTTCAACAATATTCATGATGACCTACTATCTTTACAATAATCCACTACGGGCTTTACAAATCGTTACAGCTAATATTATTGAACTATGGCTATGCACCATCATTATAGTTCTATCTTGTCTAATTTAAGTAAAAATCAAAACTTCAGCTTTAGTAGGTTAATTTGTAAATATTGTTTAAAATTATTTTTTATTAACAAAAAAGAGGACGCCATACCAATAATTCGCGTCCGTACCAATGCATGGTACCCACCTTCACTTGATTGTCGTCTTCAAACAATCACATGCATTCCATAACAGAATATTGGTAAAATTTTAGCTCCACATCCGTACTCTTCCTCAATTATTTTATTTTTTTAGCAAATAGCAAATCATCCTTTTAATAATTATTTGTTTTTTACTAACGGCTAAGCAAACAAGAAGTTGTTATTAAGATAAAATTTTCTTTAGAATGTTAAATTCATTTTTAACTGTATCAAAATGAAACAATTTAGGAATTTGAATTTTTTATAGATTAAAGCTTTTTTAATAACAAAATAGTTAAGCTTGGATCGATCCTTTAGGATCGGTCGTGTGCTGTTTTTATTACTTAACGTATGATAAATTTATTCTTAGTAAATATAAAATATTAAAGGCATAAAAAACTATGATATGTAAATATCAAGTTTTAGATGGCTTATACGTAATTACAAAAGATTCGTATGTATGAAAAATTCTCTTCTCTCTCTCTCTCTCTCTCTCTCTCT
>NW_018215342.1:0-1287 GCF_001263595.1 Phalaenopsis equestris | reverse complement strand
TGTTTATTTACTAATTTGAATGAACATGATCAAATTTTAATCAAGTCGAGTTTGAGTTGATCATCGAGTGCATCGGTTCATTTACAGCCCTACATACCGCTCCTCTCAAAAATAACTAACTAAATACCAATTCATGAAGGTCTTATATCCTTCATAAAGTAGATTAATCAAGATAGCCTTATTAGCGAAGTTTGGTGACTCCCTTGTGAGAAAAAAAAAGCACATCATAAAAAGAAGCCTACTCTACTATATTGTTAAATCGCCATCAATAATAAATAAAAGGAGGATTTATAAACGTACCAATCAATTCTTATGAATTTATATATCTAATACCTAAAATGCCAATTTGCCTATTTATGAAAAGGTGTATTTCACATTTTAAAATCAAAATAGTGATTAATTTTTATATGATATGAGAGATTTAGGTGGTATAAATGTAAATGTAAAAAATAAAATTTGAGTGTTGGATATGTAAATACGTAGGTCATGGGTGGATAGAGATGATATTATAAAGGTGTATCTGTAATTTTATTAAGATTATGAAATAAATCTGCGAGGAGAATAGCTAAGGCAAATGTAAACAGCTAGAAAATCTAATAAAAATTGCTGTGAAAAGTGCATTTCTTAACCAAAACAGATTGAGTCATAGAGAAAAGCTAAATCAAAACAGTTCAAACATTTCAATAGATTACCTGTAAAGGAGTTAACTTGCGACGCTGGTGCTGATTGCATCTACAAAAACATGTAAATAAGAAGCTAAACATAACCAAATTTGAATTTAAGGGAAAGCATTAGATTCTACTGTTCTACACAAAATCTACGGATTTCTTTATTATTGAACATTCATATAGATATATAGAGATAAAATTGATCTATAAATTAGTCATATCTGAAATGCCTATGCCATCTCTTCGTCACTCCAAAGAGTACTTCTAATTCTTATCATTGCTCTAAAATAAATATCCTTCATAGTTTTAACATATCTTCCCTTGGTGTACAAATCTGTTCCTTGATACCAAATAAATAAAATTTCTACTTCTTTTGTCTGTTTTGTTCAAATTATATGAGAATCCTTTCAATTATTTATTATTTTTCATTTAGCACCTTTGCACAATTTTAACTTCACAGTTGATTCTTTGCCATAAAATCATTTGACTTTTCCAAGTCTTTATTATATTATGCTCTTGCATAATTGGACTATATGACATACTTGATTCCTCAAAAATTATCACAAACCTTAACATCTCTCTGTACAAAAGGAAGATTTACATACATACCACTCAATTC
>NW_018215341.1:0-1287 GCF_001263595.1 Phalaenopsis equestris | reverse complement strand
TTTATATTATTTATATAATAATATATTATATATTTATTTTTTTATATAAGATTACATTTGTATAGCTCGTGTGTTTGAGTGGTTAGATGTCTTCTATTGTGAAAAGCCCTACGAATTCTAATTAATTTTAATTGTTAATGTAGTCATAATTGTTTGGTTACCCCATTAATAGTAAGGGAAAAAACTATCTTACACTCCTTTAATCACTAGCCAATTATGATAGTTTGGTCTACCTACTTTAAAGCAACAATGATTTTATTTTGTATAATTACAAATAAATTTTAAGGAAATTTACATGCATACCTCATAATTCTTATGCATATACATATGCCTAACACCTAATCTTTCATATTTACATTTACAATACTTTGGTTTTATAAATTTATGCATGAAAATGTGTATATCACTTTAAAAAAATAAATAATAATGATATTTTTTATGTGAATTTA
Source organism: Phalaenopsis equestris (assembly GCF_001263595.1). Taxonomy (NCBI): domain Eukaryota; kingdom Viridiplantae; phylum Streptophyta; class Magnoliopsida; order Asparagales; family Orchidaceae; genus Phalaenopsis; species Phalaenopsis equestris. The sequence goes on along the minus strand of NW_018215341.1, from coordinate 838 downwards.
ATGATTTGAGTGCTATGAATGTAAATACAAAATTTTAGAGGTTGGATATGAAAAAGCTTGGGAATTTTGCCATATGTTTGTAAATACCCCTAAATTTTAATATAATGCATGCCTAAATTTTATGTGAAATTCAAGGGATAATTAAACAAATATATTTGCTTATAATAATGTAACAAATTCAATGATCTACCATGAAAGGTAGATTCAATGTTCTTTACATCTATTTGTAATAATCACCTTCGCTATAAATAATAATCTAAAATTAAATCAAGCATTAAATTAAAAGAAAGAAATTTTAGATTGAACTCAAATTTAAAAATATTGAATGATTTGGGTGGTATAAATGTAAAAAAGCTAAGTTTAGGTAGTCGATATGTAAATAGATTAGAATTGCGTGGTGTGTATGTAAATGCCCCTAGTTATGGTTAAACTGGTTAAACTAACCAATTGTGCTTAGTTTCTTAAACCGTATATATTTGATTACTGAATGGTATTAACCGAAGGTTTAAAAGGGCAAATTACTGCTAAGAACTAATGAGTAATGAGTGTTTGAGAGTGCTTGCTAATGAGAAATGAAGGGGCGTAGAGGATAATTACTGTGGTTATAAGGGTCCTCAATTCATAAAAAATATTAATATATTTAAATATTTTATAATCTTTAATAAAAATTCATCTAAAACTTTAGTTTAGTGGTATTTTTTTAATGTTTTGATTTACATCTAAGATATAATTATTTGGTCAAAAAGTTTAGAAGAATATACAGTGCCAGGAAGGGTGTAAGTGAGTCAAACCAACTCTTGAAACTGCTCGAGCTTGGCTCGATAAGTGGCTCGTGAAC
>NW_018215340.1:0-1286 GCF_001263595.1 Phalaenopsis equestris | reverse complement strand
AAAAATAGAGTACATAAATAAATACCAAAATTTTCTATTGAACATTCCAAACAAAACCATCTAAAAGTGAGGACTGGCGAGCAGCTGCCATCGTCTTCTTCCCCAAGCCAGCCTGAAAATTTGCCAGTAAACGCAGAAAACCTCCTATGGTTGAGAGAGAAAAAGGAAAGAAAACAGGGCCCAACATGAGGAGAGACATTAATAAAGCCCAGGGGCCCAAACTTCTGTCTCACGACACTTTCTCTCTCTACACACTGCTCCCCCTTCCACCTTTAAAGCCTTCGCTCCCTTTCCCCCAGAAAGAAACAACCCATACCCAAAAGCCGGGAAGACTAGAATCCTTACCTGAACCCTAGCCATGCCGGAGATTGTCGCTCCGGCATTTACCAACGCCATTGCTCTATTGCTCGTTTCTTTCCTCCTCCTTCCGGCGCCTACTGCAGCAATCCTGATACCGACCGATTATCTAGCTCTGCAATCCATCCGTAAGTCTCTCTACGACCTCCCGGGCTCTTTTTACTTTGCATCATGGGATTTCACCGCCGATCCCTGCACCTTTCCCGGAGTTCTATGCCGCAATGATCGCGTTGTCGCCCTCGCTCTTGGCGATCCACGCGCAGGCTCTCCGGGCCTTTCCGGTCAGCTTTCTCCAGCCCTCGGCCGCCTCCCTGCACTTGCCGAGCTCTCACTGGTTCCCGGCCGTGTTTCCGGCGCCATTCCGTCGTCCATTTCTTTATGCTCCTCGCTTCGTTTCCTTGCTCTGTCACGCAATATGCTCTCTGGTACCATTCCTCCTTCCATCGCCTCCCTAGCTCACCTCCGCGTCATCGACATCGGCTACAACTTCCTCTCCGGCACCATCCCTCCTCTCCTCACTCGTTTACCCTCTCTCTCAACCCTCATTCTCTCCGGCAACCGTCTGACCGGCCCCATCCCTACATTCGCCCCAAACTCCCCTCTCGTTCGGCTCGATCTGCAGCGAAATCGGCTATCAGGACCCATTCCCGTTTCGCTTCCCACCTCTCTCCATTACCTCTCCCTCTCCTTCAACCAGCTATCCGGCCGCATAGACCACATTCTCCCTTCCCTCCGCCGCCTCACATTCCTCGACCTCAGCTCCAACAGTTTCTCCGGCCCCATTCCCGGCTCCATCTTCACTCTCCCAATCTCTTCTCTTCGTCTCCAGCGAAACTACTTCTCCGGCGATCTCCACCCTTCCGTCCCCGTCCGTATCCCATACATCGATCTCAGCTTCAACCGCCTCGGCGGGCGGGGTCCCGCCGCGC
>NW_018215339.1:0-1286 GCF_001263595.1 Phalaenopsis equestris | reverse complement strand
AAAAAAAAAACTCCCTATATAAGTTTTTTAAGTGATTAAGTAATGATAACCAAAATCTCATTTATTTCTTGTGTTGTTAGAGATATGAATGGAGTTAAATGATGAGTTACCTCTTTATATTGGTTTTATTCATTATAATTATTTTTATTAAGAGATGATTAAGGGAAATATAATCAACATAATTTTATTTAGAATTATTAGCTGTTCAAAATAAATAAATAAATATTATTTTGGATGTACCCCATAAGGTAATAATACTCATTTCAATGGCAGTCAGCATCATGATTTATTTAATATTTTTCATTTTTTTTGCATGGCCGGTACCTCTAGCACTATGCCGTAATACATACATATTTTATTCATATGACAAATAATGGTCATAAAATATTGACTATACTTTAATTTTCTATTGTATAAAGTGTTTTGTTTAATTAATATATGATTTTCATGATGTAAAATTTTCCTAACTTAATGCTTTCTTTCTTAATTGTACCAATTTTGGTCTTTTGTCCGTTCTGAAATGTAAGTTCTGCCCCTCCTAAAAAATCACTTTGCCCTTAGACATCGAGTTTAAGTGGATAGTTCGTCCTCTGAAAAAAGAGGTCGTTTATGCTCCCGATGACATTGCAGATTAATGAACTCAACATCTGTGATTGAACGATGATGATCGAACAACAGTTGTAATTATTGGAGATAGTTGTCATTGTTGGATTTCGAGAGAGCTCTAGAGTTATTTACGTCCTATGTTGTCAAATGGAGGTTCGTAAATTATTTGTAATAATAAGCAAATAAGATTGGTAAATATTTAATTTGATTATAAGCATATAAAATAAGTAAACTATTTGATTTTTTTTTAATTAATATCTACTAATCATATTTTAAGTGCTTTGTTTAAACTTATTTGGACTATCATCTAACCATTTTTTATGGTTTTTAGGCTGTCTTGTTAAGCCATGCATTTGACCAGAGATTTGAATAGCACTTAAATAAATAATATCACTAAAAAAATTTCATTATTATTTACTTTCTAAAAATTTAAGAGGCTTGTTCTAATAATATTTAAAGCTTTCAATCCGTGTGCTAATAATTTTGTATTTACATGACTAACCAGTCAATCATTTTATTACATTAATTTCAAAATAAATGCAAAATATAAAACTCATCTCAATTAAATTTAAATGACAATATCTTGACTCATTTTTCCAAATGTCAACAACATAAATACCTAATTTAATTATTTAATTTGTAAACCGGCCTTCTTATTCCAACAACAACAACAATATATA
>NW_018215338.1:0-1286 GCF_001263595.1 Phalaenopsis equestris | reverse complement strand
TATATATATATATATATAGACTCAGAATAAGAGAGAGAGAGAGAGAGAGCATAAAGAACTGATCCTTTTATTCTGATTGATTAATTTTATATCGTAGAAATGATCACACATATTTATAAGCAATGGGTATAAAAGTGTACAATAACAAACTAATCTTTGTTTTTATGGGGGTGTTCTAGAGTATTTTTTGTATAAGAAATAAATGAGCTAATGGCTCGGTTACCCTATCACTCTGCCAGCAGAGATCCATAATCTTTGGATCAACAAGACCTATTTGGCTTACTCTGCTGAATTAGGGCAGTTGATTGGCTCAGACAGTCTTTCGATACTCTCAGACTTTGTTTGTTCGGCTTGAGTTAACCGATTCATTGCTTTGGACCAATTGTAAACTGTCGAACCCTAGATGAGAAACTCATGCTACTAGGATGAGACTAAGATGTCAGACAAATAGTGAATCGTCATAATTCGACAGATAACCTACCTCTTGACAGAAGATCCATATTGAGTGTTCATGGAGCATGTTGTGATGAGAATATTAAGACTTCTAAAGAGTCATGGGTACTCTCGTGAGGTTGCTCGTGATGTTGGTTTAAGGGTTGGTTTGATGCTTTCTCTCGATTCGATGGATCTTGATCTTTAATTCGAGTGGCCCTCATTTGGTCGGTTTCTAACTTACTCCATGGGAGGTGTAGTTGGTCAAACAAGTCTTCTAGTCTTTCATTGATGTGACCTCTCTCAGTTCGTTAAATTTCCTCGAGATTCATGCAAAAACATTTTTGACACACAATGTATATAAAAAAGTATGATATGGTATGCATTTAATTTTTTTTATTAATCCATAAATATTTTTATTATGTTCGATTTATGAGATTTTGAATATGCTTCAAGGTCACCATAAAATAATTCCTTTTTTTTCTATTCTACTCGTCTCAAAATTATTAATTTAATTCAATCGAATCTGTTATGAGACTTGCACTCAATAAAGTTTGGTTAATATTTCTTTAATTTCTTTGCTTTTTAATTTAATATAGAAGTTTAATCACGACCCTTGACATCTTTATTATACCTACACATTTTTTTAGAATTAATTTTTCTCTTTTGGCAAATACAATTTTAATATTATAAATATTTTTTAAACTGTCGACAAATTAGGGCGTAAAAAAACAAATCCTTCAGTTAAGGTTGAGTCAGTCTTAACTAAAGGAGAGCCGCTGCGATCCCTTTTATCGCGAGCCCTGACACGGGAATAGTTTCTCTGTTTGAGGAAATGGAAAAAGAAAGAAAAA
>NW_018215337.1:0-1286 GCF_001263595.1 Phalaenopsis equestris | reverse complement strand
ATTAAAGGCTCATTTCTATTGATATTTCTTTTCTAGATCCATTGGCCTTTTCGTGTTAAGAAGGGGGCTGGGTTGAGTCCACAAAACTATGTAACACCAGACATTCCTGCAACTTGGGCAGCTCTAGAGAAGCTCCATGATTCTGGGAAAGCTCGAGCCATTGGTGTGAGCAACTTTTCTTCCAAGAAACTTGGAGATCTACTTGCAGTAGCCCGTGTGCCCCCTGCCGTCAATCAGGTGGAGTGCCATCCTGGTTGGCAGCAGCCCAAGCTTCACCAATTCTGTCAATCCAATGGTGTTCATCTCTCTGTAAGTTTCCCCATAACATTTTTTATTTTTTATTTTTTCAGACAATTATATTTTTAACATTTAAATTTAACATATTTACATCTCAAAGTGCAAAACAAATCCTCAATATGTATTCTTCATTTTTATCAAATTCTCAATGGCTAAACTATGTCATGCAGAATAATTCATTTTTCTTGGATAAGTTAGATTTGTAAATTTTTTTTGATTTTGGTTGTTCATGTATTATTCACCTTATTTCTCTATGAACCTCAAATATGTTAGTAAATGTGAGAATATATGATTTGGTTTTGCTCAAATCTTATATTTGAAAATAATTTGGATTAGTAATACCAATGAAAGGTGTAAACTTTCAATTGTAAATAAATTAACTTAATAATTAGTATATCAAGCGCAAGCTTGATCTACCATTGCGCAAAAAAATTCTATGAAATCGGAAACTGTTAAGACATTGTGAGAGTACTGAAACTAGATTATGTCACTATTTTTCAAACATATATGATTTTAACATACACATCTTCACAAATGAATACAATATAAAAATTAGGTTGGAAGCTTGCTAATAACATAGCTCTCATGTTGAAGTCCTCATGGGGCAGCTTACTATGAAGAAGATTTGAAGGAGCTTTTTGGCATTTATGTTATGTGGCTTTTTCGCTTGATTTATAAAAAAACATTCAACCAAAGAAAGAGAACAAAAATGTGTGAAGATTTCCTACATGAAAACCTCCTTTCATTAACAAAAGCTTTTCTTTGGAAATTCACATATAAACCTCACAATTCTTATGTATCTACATATCTAGAACCTATACTTTTCATATTTATTGTTATAACTTATTCATAAAAGTGTGTATTTCACTTTTAAAAATTAAACAAATAATAGTATTTTTAATGTGATATTGAATACTTGAGTGTTATGCATGTAAATATGAAAGGTGACTAGAATTGTGTGATATGCATTTAAATGCCCCATTTTTTTT
>NW_018215336.1:0-1286 GCF_001263595.1 Phalaenopsis equestris | reverse complement strand
AAAATACATTAAAATTTTAAAGGCTTACAAACTAACAGCCCCCACAAAATTTAACTTTAATTAAAAACAATAATAATTAGAAAGGACAAATCTTCAATTGCGACATTTTGCCAATTTACTCCACCTCGCCGACATCTCATCAGATCTTTGTCGCTGTTCTCCGGGCTCCGAAGCCTTTGTGCGGTACCTTCCTCGGATCCGAAGCTAAGCTTCATTTGATTGCGGGAAAGAATTAATCATTTTTTCCTAATCTTGAAGCCATTCAGAAACATGAGCACCTTCTAAATCCAAATAAAATAATTTAGTTTAAGATGAATATTTTTAAAATTTAATTATTAATATATTATACATAAAAAATGGGTATCAGTGAAATACGATAAAAAATGATCCACAAATAGAAGACCAGGAGACCAACCAAGTTAGAAGAAAGACAAAAACAACGACCGAACGATCCAAATTCAAACCAATCGGAGCAAGATAAATAAGCATCCGAGCTGACACCACATGAAAGCCGACTTAAGGCATCGATATACCGGTAGATCCGACCCGAGGAAAGAATTCAATTCCTCAATATCACGAGCTATTCCACGGACATTCGAGAGGCTTCTTTTGTTAGATCCAAATGAAATAATTCAGTTCAAGATGAATATAATTTAAATATTATTATTATTTTTATCTCAAAATCAATTTAATGATTTTAAAATACATTTGCCTCAATTTTTTTTCCCCAAAATTATATCTATTTCCAAGCTTCCTAATCAGAAATTTTGGTGACTAAGTTAGCTATGATCATTAGAAATTAGAAGACATGAGGTTGTATCCGACTCCAACTTATTTTGAGAAACATTGCATGGCTATAATTTTATCAAAGTGCAAAGTAATGAACTTTCAAAAAATTATTCCAACCAAGCAAAGATTTTCCAACCACAATGTTCATTATAAGATTTAGATTAGTATATGTGATTTTACAATTAGAATTCATAATCATAAAAAAACATACTAGCACGAATCCCTAAAAGATCTAATTGTTCAAAAGGCAGAAATGTACAAATAAAGAGGGCTAACCATCAGAAGACCGAGAGGTCAACTTATCTAACCAAAGCCAATGGTCTGAAACAAAGCCAAGGTCAAAGCCAGCCGGATTCACGCATCCGAACTAGAGTCAACAAGACTAAAGAAGTCAAAATGGTTAGAAGTTCAAACACACCAAACCAAGACAGGACAAATGGGCATGCAAAAGCCAACCACCACAAGAAAGTATATCGAGACTGACAATCAATCTTTTT
>NW_018215335.1:0-1286 GCF_001263595.1 Phalaenopsis equestris | reverse complement strand
TTTATTCTAATAAATTAAGATCATTTTTTTATACATCCCCAGAGGGTCGTCGTTTACAGGCCAATTTCTTCCAAGACAACAAAAATAGCTGCTACCTTTCCATCCTAATAATACAGTCTTACACAACAATCGTCAACGAGCAATTATCATCTTCAATTTTAAAAAATTGAGGAGCTCGATGTCTGCAATTATGCTTTGTTTCCCTTTCAAGGCGACAAACTCATTGAAACGCCAAGAATAATCCACAAAATCTTGCTTCAATAAGAAGTCTCAATGATCTGACCTGGATCTAAAAGGAGGAATCAGTACAAATGGGTGATGAATGGAAATGGAACGGGATCGGAACTACGCTAACCAGAAGAAAAACAAACTCAAATTTAATAGAAGAGTGTCACAAAATAGCACCGGAACCCTAAAAAGCAAATTTAAAGAGAAAACCCAATTCAATCAATAAAAGAAAGGGACAGAAATCGATCTCACCGGAGCAAACGAGGTGGTGGTATTGATGGTAAGAAGAGAAATCTCATCAACCTTAGGACGAAACACGGCCAGCTGCGCGCCCTTGTTGGCGAGAGATAGGCGACTGTCGCAGGGCGACAGCTGAGTACCATTGAAGAAAAAAGAATCACGATCTGAGAATGCCAGGCCAAACGTAAACCCATCCCATCGCTGGATCTTCGCGTCCTCGCAGGGCTGAAACACATGATTCTCGTCCCGTGCATCGGCCAAAATCAACACCAAGCACAGAGACAGGATCTCCACCGCTACAGCAAGAGTGTTGGCATTGCCCGACAGGAACATCGCCGGTGAATCGAGCTTCTTTCTCGCTCCGGCGAACTATCACAGTGTTGCGGGATATTGGGATTCTCGCTCCGGCCAACGATCTCGGCGGTGGAAGAATTGGATATCGGTCCTTGCAGCCCTATAGCTGTAAGTTGAATTTATCAAATTTTAAGGTGAATAAATTTAACTTAAAAGATAATTATTTGACATAATAATACTTGCATATTGATAAATTCTTGTAAATTATTTGAACGTACATAGTATGGGAAATAGGGTTGTAAACGAGGCAAAATTGAGCGGGCTCATACTTAGCTCGTGTTTGACTCGTTCAAAATTATTATTGTTGCTCGTTAATATTCGCACATAAAAAATATTTTGTGTTCGGCTCTTTTGCCAAACACCAGCTATTACTGAATAAAGTGTTGCTTTGACAACCCTGATAAAATAGTTGTAGCATGTTAAGAGTTCGAGCGAGATTTAAATCTTATTATTTATATTAAAAT
>NW_018215334.1:0-1286 GCF_001263595.1 Phalaenopsis equestris | reverse complement strand
AAAAACACTATATATTTTAGGTGTATCACCTAGGCACCAAATTCTAGCCCTCAGGCGCCAATCTCTGTTGTCTGGTGCCCAGGTCCTAGATCTTGGTGCTTCAACACCAAGACAACTTTGGTCATTTTGCTTCTTTTGACTCAATATTGTTCTATTTTCATTCCATTAGCTCCAGTTGCTCCATTTATTGTACCTGCAATGAAAAACATAAAAACTACCTTTCATTAAAGTGCAATATAATTAATACTAGACATTAAATTTGTAAATGAAATAAATATATTTTAGGCTTATTAGGCACACTAAATGGAAGTGCTGATATTGAAGTTTTCTTGTTTGATATGAAGGGGGAGGCCTTTTCACCCCTTTCACATTGTGTTCCATCTGAGGCTTCTTGGGTTCAACCTGTTTAGTCCGGTGACTGTGGCTTCTGATCACCTATTACTTTTGGTGAAATTTTTAATAATCTTATCCATTTGCAGGAGGTATCCACCCTACTAAGTGATAAGTGGCAAGTTCAAAAATCTAGAAGGAAAAAGAATAAAAGACAATATGAATTGTCAAGTCTTCAAATGGGGAAATTAGTGCCTGATGCGGAACGTTATTATTTGAAAAGTGATCAATGACATACTCTGAGTAGGTCTTATAGGAAGGGTAAATTGTATTCCCATGTTTAATGGCTTAATTTGGATTATCAGAGGTGTAGTGAATCCTCACTCCCTCGATAGATGAAAATTAATGGCAAGGATCCATAAAGTTGGTACTTTCTCTATTTTGGAACTTATGGTATCTCCCTCAAATGAAAGAATATTAAGTAAATTTAAGTCCTCTTTTATTGGTAATTACTTGAATAAACTATAGATATCCTGATAGAAGCACATTTCCATTTATGTTATTACTGATGATGCTCAATTTCTCTACATCTCCTTCCTTATGGATGATTTCTCTGGCTGGCTAACTGTTGGTTGTGTTGGTTCCTCTAACCTAGCTAAACATGATCTTTGGAATAAATTTCATATCTTAGGCTCTTTAATTCAACACAGGTGTATGGTTAATAAGGATTCTAATATGATAATTAATAACTCTGAAAATTTTGGTGGAAGAAGAGTTGACCCATCTTTGATGGACAATTTCAGTGGGGCTATGCTTGAATCTAGGCTCTTTAATTTGGGTTATATTATCTTTAAGTTAACTTGAAAAAGAGGTAACCTTTTTGAACATCTAAATAGGTGCTTTGCAAATCAATCCTGGCTTAGTTCTTATGCTTTTTCTCAAGTCCAACACTTTTA
>NW_018215333.1:0-1286 GCF_001263595.1 Phalaenopsis equestris | reverse complement strand
TCAATGTCCTGAGCTGAAGTATAGTGATAATGCAAACATCCCTAAGCTTATCATGAAAAAAGAGAGAATTTAAGTCTTGTTGGATTGAACATTGAGCTCAATCTTATCCAAGTGGAAGTTTTAGGGATAGGACAAATTCTCTTACTCGATAAAACAATTGTCATAATTCTTGAAGGACTCTAAGATGTCATGTTGGAGCCTCAGTCTATGGACGGTTTAGTGTTGGTTACAAAAGTTACAAACCACCCCATATGTGTGAAATCAGATCAGCAGCATCTAAACGCCTAGTCAAGCTAAGTGAAGAACAAAATTAAGTTCTTGTAAGTAAAAACTCTTTACCTACTACGGAAAGCCATGATACAATAGGAAGAAGGAATGGAAATACTTATTTGAAAACAAAAAGTAATCAAGGAGGAGGGTTAGAGCCCCCACATTTGACCATAACACAATTAAGAGATGAAGAATTAACTCAAGAGCGATCCGAACTCAATAGAAATGAAAATGAGAATCTAAGATAGTTTTTGGGGATATTAGAGAGAAATCTGCTGATAGTTATTTTTTCACCGGATTTTTCAGATAATTCTGAACATTATGCACTTAATCTATCAAATCTCAAAAGAAACTTGAATAAGGAATTCCAAGGTTATGAATCATATGACCCAATCATCTCGTGTTTGATTCCCAGTCTTTATCCTAGAAATTAGAAAAACTATTCTGGTTGCTGGTTATAGATTTTTTCTTAAATCAAAATTCTTAAGTAAGATCCAACATCTTCATTTTTCCACACGGAAAAAATCAATTTGTGGTAAAGATAAAAAGAGTTTGGTTTAATAAAGCTAGGGACTATCTTAATGATTGTTGGATTTATGGTGTAATACTTGTAATTAAGCCTTTTTTCTTAATTTTATGTTTTTCTTGAGGGCTTGCCTATCTATGTCTGTGTTGTATGTTAGGAGTTTTGATTGGTTGTAATAACCTTTCCTGTATCATTCTATTAAGAAATGTATTCATTATCCTGGAGTGGCGCCCAGATGATGATGAATAATCTTTCCTTTTAGTTAATGCATTATTTCTCTTCCTTGAATTTTTAGCCAAGCTTTCCTCCTTTTTTTGGAATTTTCAAAACTGCAGATTTCAATTTGCCTTGTTGGCATACCATCTTGGTATAGTTCTTGCACATATTTTCTCTTCCTTCTCTGAATTCTTGCACGGTCTTTTGTTTTTCTTTCAAGGAAGCAAACAAAAACTTGTCCCTGATTTGATTATTGATTCCATTGTTGTCTGGC
>NW_018215332.1:0-1285 GCF_001263595.1 Phalaenopsis equestris | reverse complement strand
GTGTTATTAGATAATGTGAATGCATACATATTAGAGTAAAGTAGAAGTATTTATAATGTATTAGCTGTCATGAGCTTCAAAATCATTTAGTCTTTTATTTGGCTGTAAATGATCTGTCGATCATTAAAAATTTGAAGAGTAGAAGACATGTCCATATGGAGTCTTATGGCAACACTATTATTAGCAGAGTTGTGTTTGGCATTATTATGGATGATTATTAGTCTTAGATTATATAAATATCAAAGTAATTAGCATTGTATACAGTAAATAAATTCATTCATTTTGAAAAAAAAATTAGATAAATTGGATACATTGATATGAATAAAATTTTCTTGAAGCCATGGTTAAAATACAATTTCTAAAAATAGAATATGTTATATGAGAGTGCCTTAATGCCAAAGAACCTTGAAGCACACAAAAAGAAAAAAATTAAATTGGCAAGATAGAAGTAAAGAAGGAAGTAGATCAAATGACAATTAGGCAGAGTCAATCCCCCAATCTAATGAATCATATTTGATAATTTTTTTTTAGGACTATGTCGGATAAGTCATACGACCTACACTTTTTTTGTTTCTTTTTTCACACCTTCTTTAGGGTGAGGTCGATAAGAAATCATTATTTTGAATAAGAGCATCATTATCAAACTTACTAAACTCTATAAGAGGGTTTACAATTAGTTCCAAACTCATTAACCTTAAATCACCTAAGAAATTATTTAAATTATTGTCATTGTTGTTTGAGTTGATATATCACTACAAAAAAAAGAGGCTTCCATAGTGCTAAAGAGAAGAAACTAATAAAATTGTCAATTGAAGTTTGATTTTTTAATAAAATGAGCAAAATGTTATATAGTCCATAACTATTAGAAACATGGGAAAATTGGTGTTAAATGCCACTTGTAAAAATAAATTATTCCGAGGGGAAGAAGAAGAATGCTCTTTTCTTAGGAAGAAGTCATTAGGATTAAGTTGCATTTGAATAGTGAAGAAATCAGTATATCTTAAATTGAAGCTATTTTTTTTAAAAAAAAAATATTATATCCAATAATGTGATAATGATTGTGACAGAATGATACCCTCTCAAATTTCACCTTATACTAGTGAGTATTTTCCTTCATTCCAATCAAGATTTTATCTTCAAGGATTTTAGGCATCCACTTATAGAGATGTTAAAAAAATCAAGACCTAAGAAAACATGAAAAGTTAGTCTGTCAAAAAAAAAAACAATCTACTTTAGGCTTATAAATAGTGATTAGAATAAGAAGCACATTATTTCAAAAAAAAAA
>NW_018215331.1:0-1285 GCF_001263595.1 Phalaenopsis equestris | reverse complement strand
GCCATAGGTGGCTTCTTGAGCCAATGCGGGTGGAACTCCTGTATGGAGGCGGTGAGTTGCGGCGTACCAGTGATGGCCTGGCCTATGCATTCGGACCAACCGATTAATGCGAGGCTGCTGGCAGAGGGGTTGAAGGTTGGGATGGTGGTGAGGGAGTGGGATCGTCGGAGGGAGGTAGTGGAAGCAAGGAGGGTGGAGGAGGTGGTGAGAATGGTAATGGAAGGGGAGGAAGGGAGGAGGATGAGAGAGATAGCCAGAGATATTGGCGAAGCGGTAAGGGCAGCGACGAAGGACGGGGGATCATCCAGGGAGGTGTTGGATGTCTTGGTTGCGCGATGGAGAAGGTGAGATGAGCAGATCGAATACTGTTATCGTTGACCTTGTCATTTTATTTCATTCCCCATGTTTTGATTTTTAAAGTTTTGTTCTGTGAGAAATTAATTCAGGCATTGTTTTTTTATCGTTTAAATTTGTAAATTTATGCTAGATTATGTGGTCCTGTGGGCCGGTGGGGCTCCTCTCACCGCCCCCACCTTATCTTTAAAACTCCTAGCTTCTATACACCTTCCTTTTATGATCAAGAACAATCATCAAATCCTAGACTTTTTAAAAGTGCTATCCACCAATGTATGGACTTGATGTGTGTCGAAAGGTCTACGACAATAGAATAATGAATTATCATTTTAGAATTGCAGGAAAATTCAACACACATTCAGGTAATTAACGAGAAGTACAAGGAGAAACTTTGGCATTTTATGTGGAAAACCCTGTAAAGGGGAAAAAATCACGAGACCTAGCATAGTTGAAATAATTCATTATTTTTAATTTTGAGTACACATGTCCACTCTTCTCATAAATTAGGAAAGACTGAGCTAAAAATTTGATTATTATAAATGTATAACAATAGTTCATCAATAATAGTCATAGTCTAGCTTTAATGAATGTACTTCTTGGTGATAGCAGGTTGCAATGACAGTAGTAGATTGCTATGGAGACAGTAATCTGCCAGGAATGTTGTAAATAGTGGCTGCATCAAATAGTGGCTGCAACTCCAGCTTATCGCAGAGGTCTTAGTTGAAATTCATGTTAATTGTTGGCTATGTACACCACAGATGGTTGTTTCAGAAGAGTAGATTGGCCATAGAGATCGTAATAGAAAGTTACAGAAGCTGTGAGCCACATAAGTTGTAATTGGTCATGTAGGTTCCCAACTTGCAACTACGCAGATTTTTTAACTCCAAATGATTGCAAAAAACTTGGCCTAAATTATATTCAGTGGCTAGTG
>NW_018215330.1:0-1285 GCF_001263595.1 Phalaenopsis equestris | reverse complement strand
TCCGATAATCTATGCAAAAATACCAACTATCATCCTTCTTCACTAGCAAAACTAAGTTAGAGAAGGGGCTCACAATAGGTTGTATGATCCCAACCACCAACATCTCTCAGATCAATATCTTGATCTCGTCCTTTTGTACCGGGGTAGCTATATAGACACACATTAATGGAAGAAACCTTTGATCTCAGTGTTATTGCATACTCGTGTTCCCTCTGAGACAGTAATTCACGTGGCAATTGAAAAATTTCTGCAAATTGTTGTATGAGATGTTGGATCGGTGTCAAAATCTCTGCCAACTCCATATCATATGTCTCTTCCATGCAATAAGCCCAATCATAGGCATTATATATTTCAAAGATCGACATCTTCAGCTTCATTATGCGTGAGTTTTTTCCCTAAGTTTCTCGACCGATGTTCATTCCACCTATAAAGAGGGGATTGGGTTCCCTTCTCGATCCATATTCATTTTCCTTGTTTCATAGTTTGGTTCACCCCATAATAAGTCCGCTCATACCCATAGGCTTCTGAATTACCTTTCGCTCGAAGGTTACCGCAACAAAAGGCACTGATGTGGTTGGTTGCAACCCTCAAATGGGGTCCCACCCAACGTGGTTCCCTGTTCATGGCTGAAATCTATTGAATTGATCTTCTTCTGCCCGGAATCACGCGCTACCATGTTCTATTTGTTTCCATTTATTCCAAACCTCTAGATTTCGTGCAATTCTCTTCAGATGCTGCTTCTAGAATATGCTCTCCATTCGTTCTCTTAATCCCACTTACTTCTGTTTGTTAAAGCTGTCCGGATGTCGAGTTATGACTTCGTAGTGCTGCCGCTTGAGTCTGCTCTTGATTCCCTTACTCGATCCCGCGGCTCTATATTCGCCTAAGGAAATGAGGCTGCCCTAATGCTGCATAAATCCTTCAGATTGTTGTCGTTCGGATGTCGCGCTATGCCTTACAAGTGATGCTGCTTGAGTGTGCTCCTGATTCCTTCGCTCAATCCCGCGGATCCAGATCCTTCTAAAGAAATGACTCTACCCTGCTGCCACACATCTTCAGTTTGCTGCCGCTCGTATCCCCTCTAGATGTCGTTGCTTGATCTGGTGGTGGCTGGCGACAAATTTGTATGAAACTCCATGATCTTTTTCAACATCTCTTTTAGAATCATGAGTCTCCTCTCCTTGGCCTTGAAACACTCTTCCATTCCAATTCCAGGTTTGTCTTGACTCAACTCTGATGCTGAAGTTAACCCAAACAAAATTTGGACAACAAACATTATTGCGGA
>NW_018215329.1:0-1285 GCF_001263595.1 Phalaenopsis equestris | reverse complement strand
CTTCTGCAGCAGCTTCACAAATGTTTCTTCAAACATCTACCGTTGTCTCAAACACACCCTCATACTGTTATCAGCCTTTATTACTTTATGATGAAAATAAATGGAACCCTAAACCCTAAGGAAATAAATGGAGATGTTACATCTTGTAGTACGCATTGTAAGATAAAATATAGAAAATATTCTAATAATTATAACACATCGAATTGATTCTTATTAATTACTATATGAGATGTATAAGATATATATTCAAAGGAAATACATATTCTTAACAACGATGATACTTGATTCATTTTTAAAAGATATATAATCAATAAATGAATATTTTACCAATATTAGAAAATATGTTCATTAAGATTTAGGTCATGATTAATTATAATTAAAAATAGTTCAAATCATATTAAAGCATAATTCGAGTCTTATTTGAACCAGGGCAATGAAATCCTAAATGAGATAATGATAAAAACCAGTGAGAAAATCAAAGTATGCAATGTGAATAAAAGTATATAAAAGCTATTTTGATCAAAATAAACATTCAAGCAAATTCCTTCATATAAATAGTAGTGACATATTTCTTCACTAATGGCTATTTTACAGCATGAAAATTCAAATTATACACATGCCCATAAATATAGCAGCCGTTAGGGCTTTATACCAGAAATATTATCATTTTTCTTTCTCGTAACCATGCCGGGAAAAAGAGGTAATATTACGTGCTCGTTCGGACGTGCGGACGATGCCGTGAATCAAATCTTGCTGGCGATATAACCTTTATTGACTTTAAAGGTTAAAGTTTTCAATCAATCATCCTTAAACTATGATCGACCACTTGATAAAGTTTCATAGTTTATAATTTTTTGAGGGCTTTTGAAGAGTATTTAAAGCCAATGAAAATAGTAATAAAAGCTATCATTTTTCTGGTCCTTCCACAGGTTCCTCTCAATACAAGCTGCCAGTTCTGTTTCTGTTTCTGTTTCCCGCTTTTAAGGCCCACATGTGTTCACATGATGGCATCAAGAGTCTTGTATATAATATTACAAGTGGTTTAGGTCATCTTAGAGTAGGTTTTTAGAATCAAAGAGATTAAATAGTTTAATTGGGATTGAGCTTTTAATTCAAATATGTCGACATAAATATCATTATAATTAAAAGAAATTTATGTACATATCACACAATTCCTACTTATTTATATTTTGAAAAGTTTAAATTTTATATTTATATTTATATTTATAGTACTTTGGTGCATAAAATTTTGCATGAAAAGTTATATTTCATTTTTTTTTTTTTT
>NW_018215328.1:0-1285 GCF_001263595.1 Phalaenopsis equestris | reverse complement strand
ATTTAATATAGTAAAATTATCAGGTTGGATGTGAGATATGGTGAAGACATTGACATATCTTACGTGACATGTGGATCATTGATTGGCCATCAAATAAGTGGCCCACCTTGGTGGATGTTCCTCAAACCGAAAACTTGCAGGTTTCTGTACTGAATTCTGATGAGCAGTGGGATGAGGGGATGCTCCAGCTAGCAATGTTTTGGTGAGGAACTTTGTAGGATCATTAGACAAGTACATATGCCGGGCAGATAGCAAGTGGACCGGGTTGAGGTCTTTCCTGCATACTTGGGGAAGTCCGTCACGGCTTTGGCTTATGATAGTTTGTTCAAACAACAACCTTCATATGATTATTGGTTCTGGAAGCTTAAGCTTCATGAAGCTAATTAAGCTTCGCCCAAGTGAGGCTATGTTTTGGTGGCGGGTCTTTATAGATACAATCCTAACCAACTTGTGATTTTTTAGAAGAGCGATTGGAGATGCCATGACTTGCCCTTGGGATTGTGAGGATGTGGAAGATCGTCATCATGTGGTTACTAAATGTGAAGTCCTGGTGGACATTCTCCAAGCCCTACAAAAATGGGGTATTGGGATTCCTAACTTTAGTTGTTTTGATGATATTTATAGGATGATGGGTGCACTTCCTAATGCACTATGGTTGGTGGGGAGGATATTTTGTTCTGCAACTTATCATAGTTAGAGAGCTACAAACTCCAAGAAGCATGGGCGGCCCTAACACTCATTCTTCTGTTGTTTTGGAGCACTGGGGCATCTCGTGCACCTCTCGGCCGTGTTTAATCCCCCCCTCTAGTATGTTAGCATGAGACTAAAAAAATTACTTAGTCGTTGTTGGCCGAAAGTTGCTACAGTAGGATAGTGTACACATGTCAAACTCCAGGCCCTGTTGTTCCTTGCCTCTTTACATATGCCTTAGATGTATGAGATCTGCAGGATTATGGTGGAGGGGGACAACAACACCATTATTGACTTTCTCCGTAGCACGTTGGAAATGAAAACCCAACAACACCAATCTTTTCATGGGTCTGACTTGGGCTTTCTTGCTTAGTTCAGGCAGGTTCTGTTTTCTCGTATATGTAGATCTAAAAACACCTTTGCTCATTTTTGTGCTCACTCCGTTTTCAAGAGTGACTTTGTTTTTTCTAGCTTAAATAAGAGTCACTCCCTTTTTATTTTTGTCCCTCATGCCCTGCTTATTAGCTTTCTTTTGTGAGTTTTTCTCTTTTCCTTTTAATGCAATATACCCCACTTTCATATATATATATATATA
>NW_018215327.1:0-1285 GCF_001263595.1 Phalaenopsis equestris | reverse complement strand
GTTGTTGTTGTGTTACACAGTCGTTGTCGTGGGATCATCATCTACCGGTTGTCGTTGTCATTGTTATTGTAATCATACACCACTGTTGTCGAACCACCATGGTTCGATCAATAGCATTTTTGAGGCTGTCACCCGGCCAATGTTGTTGAACCACAAGAATTATAGTTGGACCACGCCGTCGCACTTGCGGTATGCAATCATCATCATTATCTAATCACTATCTTCTAGCGATCATCATCATCATCATAGTACATAGCCATTTTCGAACTGTAATCACCTGCCCAACAGTGTTATTGCCACCATTACTATCATTGTTGGATCCCTATGTCTGTCTACGGCCATCACCATTATCGCTCAATCAAAGTCATTGCATCACAACCATTGTTGTTCGAATATTTTGCCTCGCTTACATAGTAGTTGCCACTATCATCACTAGACCACCACTGCCACAACGAAACCACTATTGTCGGGCCAACACTATGCTGCACCATCCTCATGTTGTTGTCATGATGCACCACCATCATCAGACCGCTACTATAACAGATCATTATTGTCAGGCTACTATCATGATGCACCACTATCATCAAATCGCAACTGTGTTGGACCATTTTTGTCTATTTGTTGGCATGATACACCACAATCGGTTCGCCGCTGTGATGCACTTTTGTCGAGTTGTTGTCATGATGCACCGACATCATTAAGCTACCATGGTGTTAAACCGCTATTGTCGGGTTATCATTGTACAGGAGCACTAATGTCGATTTGCCTTAATGTGGAACCATCATCACCGGGTCGCCTCACCTGTTGGAACACCACGAGTAGGTTACCGCCACTTCCAAATCACTGTCATCATTGGTCGACCACAGTCGTCTAGTTGTTGCCACTGCCGGATCACCTTCACTATCTTCAGACCATTATGGCTGCCAATGACGTTGGCGACATATTCTTTTTTAGCACCCTACTTATATCGTTAGTCTTCCATCATAACAATCCGGTTACTGTCACTTCCCCAACATATTCTGCAACTCCCCTAGCGAAAGTCACGCTGATAACCCCACTCTTTTGATATTGCTTCCAGCTAGTCAAGACCAGATAAAGTCTTGTAGCATAAATCGACATAGTTGAATTATTTTAACTAGGTCAGATCCCATGATTTTTACTATTTCGAGTTTTTCATATAAAAATCTCTAGTGCCCCCTCTTAAGAGCCTGTTTGAGGTAGTTGGGTGGCCATGAAAATAATTTCCTTGAAAAATATGGTGGAGATTATAAAAAAATATATTTTT
>NW_018215326.1:0-1284 GCF_001263595.1 Phalaenopsis equestris | reverse complement strand
TTTTTTTTTGTCAATCAAGCAGACTTAGTTAGTTGAGAACTTAGCCAAGATCTACATAGATAACATCATTCAGCTGCATGAAATTCTAATCATCATTGTATCAGATTAGCATGAAATATTTGCTTTCATACTATGGAAGCGAGTGTAAGAAGCTACAGGCACAAGATTGGACTTCAATGTTACATTTCATTATTAGATAAACATACAATTGAAGAGGAAAATACATACCTTAGAAAACTTTTTAATTTCGTGCATTTTGAACTTCAAATGTAGTTTGGGAGGATTATATTCCAGTGGTTGAGTTTGCTTATAATAGCAACTTTCATGCTCACATCGACAATAAGTCGTACGAGGAAATCTATGGCAGAAAGTGCATATCTCCCATGTTTTGGTTTGAGGTTGGTGAAAGAATTTGTACCTCAAATAGTTGATCGAGCAACAAAGAAGATTCGTAGGATTTGAGATTGACTAAGTGTTTCTAGGCTCATCAAAAAAAATAATTCAATCCCTAGCATAGGTTGCTTGAATTCAAGATTGGAGATTATGTTTTTTTCTAAAGATTTCACTTATACATGGAGTTACGAGATTTGGCCATATTGGAAAGCTTTGGTCTCGCTTCATTGGTTCTTTTGGGGTGATAAAAAATGTTGGCAAAGTTGCATATTATTTGGCTCTTCCTCCAAGGCTTATAGGAGTACACAATGGCTTCCACATCTCTCTACTTCGGTGTTACATGCATAATAACTTTCACATCATCAAGTACGAGTCGTTGGTGATTCAAGAAGACCTGAGTTATGAAAAAAGATAAGAGCACTTCTTGGAGCGTGAAGCTCAATAGGTTTGCAGCCCTTTACTCCTTTTCTCAGAGTCATTTTAAAAAAACTAGTAAGTGCAAAAATCAACTTGAGAGATTGAAGAAAAGATGATTATGAAGTACACCAAACTATTCCAAAGCTAAGATATGGATTTGTGGATCAAATTCACTTAAAGGGGATAGTCTGTAAGACCCAAAAATATTTCTTTTCTTTCTATGTTATTGAGCCACTAACAAAAATCTTGCATTTTTCTCTTCTTTTCGTCACTCCCACATAGCATGAATCACGTGATCAAACTTTGTCGCCTTCTAGATTCAAACACAACCTGCTTTCTTTTCCTTCAAATTTTCTTTTCTTCCGACCTCACCTCGCCACCTTAAGCCACAACCACATTTTCCCTATTTAAGAGCAAGGGCTAGGGCATCACAAAACCCTCTTGCCCAAGCCACCGATTCCTTGCAGATTTCCC
>NW_018215325.1:0-1284 GCF_001263595.1 Phalaenopsis equestris | reverse complement strand
CTGCTGAGTGATAGTTTTGACTCATGGCATAAGGAGCTGCTGATTCAAACTCTTTGAGACCACCGCGTCATCTTTGCTTGGTTCGTTGCAAAGATGCCAGTGATATCGATTGACTTCACCAATCATTGGCTAAAAGTAAGCTCCACCGCCTGACCGACTGAACAAAAGATGAGGAACTCACATCTGCATTGTTCAGGCCCATCATAAAAAAGGGGCTGAAGCTGAAGGAAGTGGGGTACATCCGTGAGGTGCAATACCCCATCTGGGTTTCAAACGTTATCATGGTCTAAAAGACCAACAAGAAATGGCGGATGTGCGTAAACTTCACGTACTTAAATGCCACATGCTCGAAGAATTGCTGTCTGCTTGCAAGGTTCGATACCCTGATAAATGTAGCCGCTGGACATTTCATGATGAACTTCCTAGATGCTTTTTCTGGCTATCACCACAAGATGTACCGGGCGGGTGCTGAGAAGATTGCCTTTATCACCATCGAAGTATCTTTTTGTTGTAATGTAATGTTTTTTGGGCTTAAAGACACTGTGACTACATACTAAAGTTTAATGGATGTAATATTTACCAATCAGAAAAGAATAAAAATATTGAAGTCTAAGTCGATGGTATCCTTGTGAAAAGTCGGGCGACAGAACAACACATTAAAGATATAAAAGAAACTTTTCAAAGTTTAAGAAAATATAATATGAATTTGAACCATCTAAATTGTACTTTTGGAACCTCAACCAACAAATTTATGGGCTACCTCTTAACCCTTGATGGCATAAAAGCAAACTTTGACAAAATCTAGGCGCTAATTGACACGACACTTCCAAAAAAAACTTTTGAAGTTCAGAAGCTAACCGATCGAATCCCATCTCTCAGAAGGTTCATCTTAAGGTCAGGCAATAAGTGCACAACATTCTTCAAGATCCTCAGAAAAGCTGAGAGTTTTAGATAGCCAGATGAGAGTTAACAAGCTTTCCAAAGTATAAAGGATTCCTTAGCTTCACCACCGCTCCTACAAATTCCGAAGTTGAATGAAGAACTCTCACTGTACTTAGGAGTCGGAACTGAGGCGATCGACTATGTGTTCGTTTAGGAGGAACCAGGAAGGCAATTATCGTTTTACTAGAGCAGTCGCGTTCTTTGAGGGGCGGAGGTTAGAAATCCAATTATGGAAAAACTTACTTTTTTCTTTAATTGCGTCGACCCGCAGGTTGCGATTCTACTTCCAGCGCATCTCATTTAGGTGATTTTAGATCATCCGTTGAAGTTTGTGCTTGCTAG
>NW_018215324.1:0-1284 GCF_001263595.1 Phalaenopsis equestris | reverse complement strand
ATTATTATTATTGGATTGTTGGATGATAACATCAATACTAATAATTAGACAACATTTGCTTAAATATAATAAGATGACAACGACAACTTACTATAGGAGTTAGGCTACAACCATCGCTCATGGTTTTGAAAGATAATTACTAACGATCATTAGCTCTTAGCTCTACTTATTATTTGTTAGAGTGGTATTTCAATAAATTTTGATAAAATATCAACCCTCCATAAACAATAATCTATGTTGATCCTTTTAACCATAGACTATCATTTCATCATTTATGTGCCTTAACAACACAAAAAATGTTGGATATTAGGCTTCACTAGCTTCCTCTGATCAAGCCACATCTAATTTAACCATAAACATGCCAAATTTGTAGATTGCTCAACCCTTAAATTTTCCAAGTATACTACAAGTGTCTGATTTGTTCCCATTTTGGCTTGAATCAAATTACTTTTGGTGTCGTGTTAGGTTTGCATTATGGAGATATTTGATCTCAATATAACCTTGTTGAAATTAAAACTCAGATGATCTTAAATTTGATTGTGAAAGTTTTCTCATATAAAAAGCACTGAGATTCTTGTCTGTTCATGTGAATGTTCGGTCCACATCTATAAATGTAACAACCGTGACTCTAATAAATAATATAAAACTCGATAAATTTAAACAAAACATACATTCTTAACTAGTTCACAAACATTCAAAAACCTCATTTTCCTATAAAAATCACTTGAGCTTTATTTTGTTTACTTTCCTCCCCATATAAATGGAGGGTCAAATGATGAACTCATAATAATATATCAAAGTAATATGTGTAATATGAGTATATTACTCATTAAAAAAAAAAGTTCTCAACATGGTAATAATATTCCTTATTGTAACAAAGTGTTCTATGTCAATGATTAATGACTAGATATATAATAACTTTTAATAAAAATGTTCTCTAATAAAACAAAAAATTAGATAATAATTAGATACTAGTCTCTTAAAATTATTCAAAAAAAAAAAATTTTTTGATGGCACAAACATTGGGTCAAAAATATAAAGTTTTTAAATATCCTTTACATATGTCATCTAGACTTCTTAATATTCTTCATTATTTTATATTTTCTAGTTGCTTTCTTCTTGCGCTTTTGTTCAAACATGATATATATATATATATACGCATGACTATTAGTGCGAATGTTTGACTCATTGGTGTGGCCTCTGGCGTAAGTCCCTCGGGTTGAGGGTTCGAATCCCATGGTGCGGGCTTTTCGAATCAGAAGCAAGCACATCAGGATTTTCAAC
>NW_018215323.1:0-1283 GCF_001263595.1 Phalaenopsis equestris | reverse complement strand
ATACTTTAAGGCTAAACAATTTTGAGCCTTTGCAATAACTTGACAGGAGGCCATCTCTGGTCAAATGTCAGCCTCCTAGTGATGGCTGAATTAAACTTAATACTGATTGCAGTTGGAGTTCACAAGCTGCAAGAATTTGAGGTGTTTTTAGAGATGATTTGTGCACTTATTTATGTCATTTTGTTTCCCCGATTGAGGTTGTAAGTCCTTTAAAATGTGAACGCTGGGCTGTGTTGATGGTTACTAAGTTTGAATTATTTTTCACTACTTTAGACTAGTTATAGAAAATTATTTGCGGATTTATAATATGCTTACTAAAGTGGCCCGGCCTTATTGGTATTTATTGTGTCTACTTAATCGTGTCTGGAATTTAATCTATGCACATCATTTTAATATTCAATTCAGTTTTATTTACAGAGAGGGGAATCACCTGCGGATTGGCTAGCAAAGAATGGTAAAACTCTCATAACTATTGCTACTCATCCCCCTCCACCTCTAAAAAGTTTGCATTGTGATAGTCTTTCAATCCAATATATTAAAATCTAACTACTGGTCTCTATTACATTTGATTTATGTTGATTACCTGGCTTTTATGCCTTTCATAATCTTTCTTATGCTCGACTACTGCCACTTTATTTTAAGGGGCTCATTGTTTTACTGGTGGTTTGGTTTCTGGGACTGTTTATATTATCCATTTGGCCTCTTTGCCCAATGTTCTGTCTCTATTTTTTTGGTAATAGTTGAGGATGTTTTCTGATGCTATGTCTTAGTCCTTCCTACTTGTTGGATTACAACTGATAGTATTAGTTGCAGGTCTCTTTTCTTTCTTGCTAATTGGAATAGATGGTTTCATATTTACTCCCATTTTTCAGTGGATGTTTAGTCCCCTTTTACCAACAACTGCCCTGGTATGCTCATGCATTAGCTCGACAATGTTCTTCTTGCTCCTTCATCTGGTCGTTTACAACATCACTATTCTGATTGCCTGCTGGTTTCCTCTCCTTTGCTGCTTTGTTTTTGCCTCATCAATTTTGAAGTCTCTTTTATTTTTGGATATATCTACAACCGCTATATGGGTTTACAGGGATTCACAACTCTTTTCAAGTCATTGAGGTTTTTTATGTAGATTTTTTCCTCTGCCTTTGGTGCGGTTTTGATTTTTTGGAGTTGCTTTTGTCTACTGAAGCTCCTATTTTTTAATTATTTTGGGCTCGACATTGTATTTTTCTTTTTCCCGGGTCTATGTGTTTTGGGTATACGACCATCTTTGGTCTTTATTTTGT
>NW_018215322.1:0-1283 GCF_001263595.1 Phalaenopsis equestris | reverse complement strand
TTTTTTGGCCTTATTATAATGGTAACAAGAATTAAGAGTTTTTGTAATTCAAGAATAGTTGACGCCTACCTCTATTTGAAGTTGGTAGTTTCCACAAAACTTTTATCATTGATTTATACATGGTTAGCAGGGTTTAGAATCATTATGCTGCCCCCCCCCACCCCTGCGTAACATATTATTTGAAATCCAAAAATTTTAGTCGGAGCAGCGAACAACAACGTAGTTTTGAAATCATAAAAGATGTCGTCACTACAGCTCTGGTACTGGCTCTTCAAGACTTTTGATAAACCTTTCCAAGTTGATACTGATGCATCAATGATTGGAATAGGGGTTGTACTCACTCAAGATGGCCATCCCAATACATTTTTCCGCGAAAAACTCAGCTCCACTAGACAAAAGTGGTATATTTACAAATAGGAACCACATGCAGTTGTTCGGGCCCTCAAACAGAGGGAACACTACTTGCTTCACAAGGATTTTGTATTGTGTAGGGATCATCAAGCCTTAAAACTCCTCAATTCGTTAAAAAAAGTGAATCATGCTTGCACGGTGGAGTTCTATTCCTCCAGAAGTTCATCTTTGTGTTGAAACACAAATCTGGTGCTCAAAATCAGGTGGCAGATGCTCTTAGTGGGAGAGGTGTCCTTCTTAGCACTTTACAAACTGAATTATTGGGCCATGAATCCTCAAAGACATGTATACTAAAGACCGAGACTTCTCTTCCATTAGGACACAATGCAATACTTCCCACCAGATTAAAGATTATTCAGCCTATCATGGATATTTGTTTAAAGGGAACCAATTGTGTATTTCGGACACATCCTTCAGAGTTCAACTTGTTTGTTAAATCCATCATTTTGTTAGTTATCTTTAGATAACAACATAAATTAACTCCACAAACATCCTCAAATCTCCTGAAAAAAATGATGATTTCATTTTCACACTCAAAGTGACATCACCTCTAAAACATGTTTTCCGTTTACAAGAAACCAGGTGAGCTCTTAGTATAATTTACAGTTTATTTTTTGGAAACTTTTTGTTCACCATCATGAACATATTTGGTATGGTATCTAGGCACAATTTAGCCCGTAAATAAATAAGCTTGAATCAATCATTATTTCTCAATTTTTACTTTATTTAAATCATTTTCTTTTAATGTAATTTTCTGGTTAAGATTCTTTGGTTCATGAAATGGTCGATAACAAATAAACAAGGTCCAACATAAAAATTGCAGCAAAATAAATAAAGGAAATCATTAGTCTCACGAGTCATATAAGCTTCTT
>NW_018215321.1:0-1283 GCF_001263595.1 Phalaenopsis equestris | reverse complement strand
GACGCTCTAGATGCAACATTGCGACGATAGGACAACACTTCGGTGCTAGGATAGTAGCGCTCAGACGCTCTGTCCTCTTTTTTCTAGCACCTTACTCTTGTGATGATAGTGCCATGGTGCTCTCGAGGATTGTGCCATGATCTCTATGTGGTGTTATGGTGCTCAAAGTCTGGCGCTGAGGTGCCTTACTCTCGAGAAAGTTGTCAGAAATTCCCAACATGACACTTAGGTGCTCGAGATCGCTCTATGACAATATCTTCAAATTCTTCATTGCATGAGACAAATCATCTATTTCAGTAAAGCCGATTCCTTGCCTCTAGATTCCTATCCCAAAGCACAAGCTCTTTCTTTCTCTGGTTTCCTGCCAATCTAAGACTACCTAAACTCTACAACCAAAATAGAATCTCATGCATTAGCTTAACAAATCCAGCAAAGTTTCCTACCAAGCACATCTCACATTTGCCTTTAGCGCCACACATAGCACATCTAAGCAAATGAATCATCTTCTTCCTTCCTCCAATCCCTTATTTGTTTGGTGAGAGACAAAGACAAAGAGAGGGAGAGGGAGAGAGAGAGAGAGAGAGATGAATTCAAGCCAAAGAACCTTGGTGGTGTACCCAAACTCAACCTCAGCTGCACAGCCCTTGAACTCAAACGAGAAAGGCTCTTTTGGGCCGTTGATTGCAGTTGTATCGGTGATCCTTGTGCTTACCGTCGCCGCCTGCATCATCGGCCATTTCTGTGCTCGACAATACCTACGGCCAAGACCCCGAAGAGACCATGCGCCCTACTACTCCAAAGACGATCTCGAAGCCTTGCCGGAGAGTCGTTCTCCGGCTCCGCCAGCTGAAGGGGGAATGCCAGCCGGCGGCGCCACCACTCATGATGTTGGTTAATGTTCATGTTTAAGAGTTTGGAGAAGATATTAGGTGCGTACAATGCATTAGAATAACAAATAAGAGAGAAAATATAAGTTAGTGTTAGTATTCCTTGGCCGTAAATGCACTGCATCCTAATATTTTCGTATCAAGATATGTATGTCATTTTTCATTATATAGTAAACGATTTTATACAAGGATTGATTTATCAAATCCAAATTTGTTTGTAATAATCTTATTTCTGTTCTACGTGCAAGTGACTGTCCATGCAAACTACATAGTAAAAATTCTTTTTTTATGTATATAGTTCCTTAAACATAGCTATACATTTAGTTGATGATTAGTTTAAAATAAGTTTAAAAGTGCCTTTTTTATGAAATAATGCTAGCATGTTACAAATTTTTT
>NW_018215320.1:0-1283 GCF_001263595.1 Phalaenopsis equestris | reverse complement strand
AAAAAATAGTTTTCAAACAAATTTCTCATTCACATTTTTATATTAAAGTCCTTTGACTTCAAATGTGAACTAAAATGTGTACCATTCATTTGTTGGTAGTCAACATTGCATGATATTTTTACATAAGAAATTCGAGCGATAGTCAGTCGGCATTTGTTCATTTTAAGAAATGGTTATAGAAGAATAAAACTTTTTTAAATTATTAATATATAAAAAAATATATGAAAACTTACTAATTATATCTTTTCTCCCTTGCCTTGTAGAGGATTTATTCATCTCATCACCATCTCACCGAAATGTTTTACCTCTCCTGATAACATGAGTCTTTAATATCTATTTACAACATTTAAAAAACAGAAGTGTGGAGTTTGCACACAATTTATGATTACAGAAACCTTAGTCTCATCTTATGTATGATAACTTAGTTCAAGCATAAGATTGCTGATTATAAACCTATTTAAATAACTTCGGTAGATTTTCAATTTAAGTTCAAGCAATAACTTATGTTGAATTTATTACTTCCAAACAAGTCTGCTGACTTGCAAACATATTATTTGTTGGCAAACATTTATTTGTTTGTAGGTTGAATTTATGTTCAACGCCGAAGTGTTCGTTTTCACAAAATATTTTGAATCGGTGAGAAAAATGAAGCCTGGTTAGGTTGAATACGGCGTTCAAGTTTCAAAGTTCCGTTCAATATAGTTTAAGAGTTTGAAAAAACACAAGCTGCAATTTTTTAAAAATAAATGGAAGACCATCTACGTTTTTCCTAACGTATGATCTATGGAAAGGTTATGCTTGTTGGAGTTTAGATTGCAGTAAAGTATTAGTTGTGAAGTCTTCTTTGTTTGGATTTAATTAAATCTATACGTTTTGGTTTTCAAACTCAGAAGTCTGTTCACATTCATATGGAAACTAAATGGGATGCTTTTAATTACAGATTTTAATTTAATATTTTATTGAAAAGTAATCTGAATTTAATGCCATAACTCTTTCATGGATACCATTTTGAATGATGAGGAGTAAATGCAAATTATTCTTTCGTCTAACTGTGCATAAATACTTAGAGAACAAGAGCATACTTAAATCCATGCATAGGGCACAAAATATTTCTACGTAAAAAATGAAAATATATACTAGAATTTTCTATATCTTTTATTATCTATTATTTTAGTAGTTGAGCACATATAATCGCCAACAATTAAGACTTAGAAAAAGTATTAATTACGGTGCTGGAAGTTTGCCTTCATGGAGAGCTAGAGGAAAGGTTTTTAACTATTGGA
>NW_018215319.1:0-1283 GCF_001263595.1 Phalaenopsis equestris | reverse complement strand
CGCCTCGGTAAACTGGTCGAGATAGATGACAGCACCTTCTAGCGCCTCTTCATGTTTTCTTCTTATTCTGGCCTTCACCTCCCGCTTAGGCCCGGAAATAGAAACCAGCCCCCTTCAGATCCATTCATTTCTGCAAGCAGGCGGGATCCAGAGCTAAGCCCCCTCCTATTCGAACAAAGACAAGCTTCCCTCGCCCCACAAGCACCCAACCTTCCTTTTCTAGCACCTTCGGTTTGGCTCCACGAACGCGCCACCTAGGAGCCCCACTCATATTCAAAAGGCTAAAGCTTGAAAGACGATTCTGATAAGTAGTTACGCTGCCATTTTTACAATATCATGGAATAGCATGGCCCGGGGCTAAGGTCACTCCAGTGGGAGAGCCGTGTGATGGGTGACCTTCTTGCACGGTTCAGAGAGCACTTGTGTATGTGATGCAAGTGAACGTGTACGAAAAAGCTGTCGTCAAGTTTCGTTGTTCGTTCCGTCGTCGACCCTATCTATGTTTCTACGATGGCCCAAGAACACGCTCATTCTTCAGCCGTAGAGAGACTTTTGAATTGCGAGGTACCATTACGAGCTCAATATATACGAGTGTTATTCCGTGAAATCACTCGAATTTCAAATCATTCACTTGCTTCAACTACTCATGCTATGGATGTGGGAGCATCAACTCCGTTCCTTTGGGCTTTTGAGGAGCGGGAGAAATTGTTGGAATTCTATGAAAGAGTCCCGGGAGCCAGGATGCATGCCAGTTTCATACGACCTGGTGGAGTGGCACAAGATCTGCCTCTTGGCTTATGTCGAGATATTGATTCCTCCACACAACAATTTGCTTCTCGTATCGACGAATTAGAAGAGATGCCAACAGGCAACCGTATCTGGAAACTGAGATTAGTGGATATTGGTACTGTCACTGCACAGCAAGCAAAGGATTGGGGATTCAGTGGTGTAATGTTAAGAGGTCGTGCGACATGAAGACATTGATAGCAATATGGGGGAAGTTCCCATCAGGCAACAACGGTTCTGCCTGACCCTACTCAAGCATGCATATGTTGTCAGTTAAGATTTTGTGTGAAGCCTTGGAGACGACGTACCGGGGGCTAGGGTGAGCTGAGGGGGGACAGCGTAAGTGAGCGAATGTGTGTAAGCCCAGTCAAAGATTCCTATTCTGGGCGGGCCATCCACCTTCGAATGGTGTTGGTCCTACGGACCGTGAACGGATTCGCCTCTGGCCTCTGGGCACGTCGGAACCGCATGAGTTCACCGGGGTGGAGCACGGTCCG
>NW_018215318.1:0-1283 GCF_001263595.1 Phalaenopsis equestris | reverse complement strand
TTTTTTGACTTTGTTGATATCATCTTGACGACTTGATTACCCAAGTTCTTGATAATATAAGTGAAACACTTTTTATGGAGAGTATTTTTGGGTTTTTCCCTAAGATGTAATTAACTAGATAGATATGTTCTTCTGGGAGACTCTTGACCCCGGGAAAAAAAAATATTTTTGTTGGTTATCTGATTACAGGTGGTTTATGTATGGAATTTTTTTCGTGGAAGCTGTGTTTCTAAGCACTTCGATTTGATCATGTTTGAATGTATATTTTTGGTCTATCACAAGAGGATTACACATATATAAATCTTTCAGTTATTTTTTTTTATTTTTTTGCCTATTTGTTATCATATAGCATTCTTTTTTAGTTCTCTCATCTTTGAATCATTGATTTGATTCGGGAGGGAAATTTATTTAAATAAGAAAATTATGGGAATAAATATACAAACTGTCGAGTGGCGACCACAAATGTTTTAAAAAGAATAAAAGAAAAACAACAACAAAAGTAAAGGGTAAAAGCATCTTATTCTGATGAGCTGTGCATTAGAACAATTTTAACATTATTCCCCCACTCAATTCACAAAGAATCTCATTAATTAATTAATTACACCAAACAAATATAATGACAATTGAAGGTATAAAAACGGGCAACTACAGCTAATTACCCCTAAGATCATAAGTTTCAGCTTAACCGAATTTACTAATCTTTTTTCCCCTTTACTTCTACATATTTTTATCATTTAAGCCGATCATTATTTCTTTTTTCATTAGGAAAAAACAATCTTTTCTGTTACTCGACAACTGAAACAATCAAATAAGTATGGAAATAGAAGATGATAGCCGCCATGAAGAAATCATCAGCTCCAACAACAACGATCATATCCATCAAATCCTTCGAGAACTCAAAGGGAAGAAGATATCTAAATTCATCCTCCTCTTCCTCAACATCGTCCTCATCCTCATCGGCGGCAGCGGCGGCCCCCTCATTCTCCGATTCTACTTTCTCCATGGCGGCAAACGCAAATGGTTCAATGCCTTCCTTCAAACAGCCGGCTTTCCCTTCCTCCTCGTCCCCATCTTCTTCTCCTTCTTTTGTCGTCACAGCCGTACCAATCGTCGCCGCTTCTTACTCACTCCCACTCTCCTTCTCCACTGCACCATTATCGGCCTCATCACAGGTGAGGCTTGCAGCATAAATAATGTGAATTTCAACAAGTTGTTGATTATTAAGGGTAAAAGATTAGGCATGGAACATATTTTTTGTAAAATTATATTGTACACCGTTGAGA
>NW_018215317.1:0-1283 GCF_001263595.1 Phalaenopsis equestris | reverse complement strand
TACATAGGAATTGAGTGGTATGTATGCAAATCTTCGTAAATAACATAAGTTCTATAGAAAAAGTAGTTAGAGAAGACCTAAAGGGTGATATCTTCCTTTGGGCACCTTTGGAGCTTAGGGAATACAAACTACTGAATATTAATTTTTGAAGCATATATTTTGCTTCTACAGGATTTCCCTTACGTGCTCGGACTGCCAAAAGTTTATACTAGATTTAAGTTAGGCTTTCCTTGGTGCAATCTCATAGTTATAAATGTGATACCTAGATTACTGTCATTCAAGCGCATCAATGTGCTCTAAATTAGTGGCTAGAATTTAAGTTTATATTTAACAATCATGGTGCTTGAAGTTTGATTATTGATTTTGTTCATCTCGTGTTAACCTTAAGGAACCTCTTATATAGAATAAAGTTCATTAGACGCTTAAAATTTCAATGTTCCTTATGATATAATGATTAAAGTTTTATTTTAAAATTCATAGTTATCCATACTTATATAGGACTACTCTTGGGATCACCAAGGGTGCTATAGAAGTAGATAGTATCTCAATAGTTAAGAGCTCTGATTGTTACAAGTGATATTTGAATAATCAATCAGTCAAAATATGAAATTATCTACTATAAATAATGAAGTGCTAAACCATGGGAGGGGAGCCAACTCTAAAGGTGTTGAGACAAAGTGCTATAAGGTGTGAGATACCTTTGAAATTTGTACGGCACATCTTTAGAATTTTATCCATCCAGTGGATGATTCTAAGCAAAGGTAAATGATGTTTAGATAGGGGAGATTGCAAAATCTCTAATATAGAATTAAGCCAAACTTCTGAATTTATGTGTATATTTATAATGATTGTAATTTTATTAGGAACTTTGAAGTTATGATACTATCATGAGGGTACTCGTAGGATGTGGTACATGCTAACAAAAAACAATTTGATGGCATGTGTATGATTTCTTAATTTTATATGAAGATTCAATATGCATGTATAAAAGAAGATGACAAAAGATGCTGGAATTTTTAAATAGAAAAGTTGAAAAGGGAAAAGGCTACTTGGCCTAGCCCAGTTGAAATGATTTTATTGGTATACGTCATATATTAAAAATAATGTCATTTCTAAAAATTTGAGAATGTTTGTTATAATGCATTATATATGAAGTATGAAGGGTAATATGGGAGCATGATAATGCGGGGAAACTAAATAAGTAACATCAACTAATTATTTATAGCATGATATTGATTTTATGGTAGAACTTCATAATGTTGTGATGTTGCACCTTATTAACG
>NW_018215316.1:0-1283 GCF_001263595.1 Phalaenopsis equestris | reverse complement strand
AGAAAAAGGAAGAAATGTGAGGAAGAGAAGAAGGAAATAAGAAGATGGAAAAGAGGATAAAAAATAATTAAATTAAGAAAGAAAGTATTTGATTTGAATTTTGGATTTTGATATTTTTCTAACGAATCAATTTCATGTTGTTGTGGTTGGTTTCCATGCTTGTATGATGAAAAATAATATTGATTTTTTTTCCAAAAAAAAAATTAGGGCATTTAATTCAAAAGGGTTAATAGTTAAGTAGGTGAGATATGCAATTTCTAATACAAAAATTAAACTTGTTTCAAGTCTATTGCAAGCCCATTTATAGGTAATTAGAGTAATAGGTATAATATAATAGTGAGAAAAGTATGTTTACAACATAGTATTCATGTGGAAATGAATACAAAAAAATTTCGAATGATATAAGCTCATAATTAAATACATTATTTTTATTCAATAATTTTGTTAATTGATAACACTTTTAAATGAAGGTATCTCAAATTTGTAAAAATGATTCATTAAGTTTAAGAAATGTCGTATTAAGAGGAGATAGATTGGCATTATATGTTTATGAAACTTGCACAGATGGGGCAAAAGAATCCCCAATGGAAGAAAAAGGGTCCTCAACGCAGTTCAATAATGATAATATTGGGTTCCACCTTAGTTATATTGACTTTGATGACATAACTTTAGGGTTGGGTTTTAACTTTGTATTGTGGTGTGAGTTTTCAACTCTCTACCTTAAGATGGCCAGTAAATATGGACAGACATATTTGTCACATTTTAAAGTCAAAATAAATTACAATAGAGCAAAAAATATATATAAAAAAGAGGATAAAATGTATTTAAAATAATGTGTATGCAGTTAGATCATAATTGATATAATGCACTGAGAAGAATTATATTTGCACCTTTGTTGTTATTTTTTACAAATATTTTTAGCATTAACATTTATATAATAAAGTTTAATCTGAATGTTAAAGTAAGTAGTAGTCATTTATAAACTGTTTTAAGATTATGTTCATTCAAAATTAAGACACATTGTTATTGTTCTTCAATATTTGAGTTTTATTTTAAATTTATTTATCTTGTCGAGCTTTGTAGATCACTAGATTTTTATAATTATTTTTACATGAAAATAAGAATAAAATACTGCGACCAAGTAGAATCAGGATCAATTCTATGGCAATATTTTATTGTACAAATCTTGTTAAGACAAAATTTAAGTAATATATTAGATGCACTTTATAATTTTTATTTAATTTGTGTGTATTAGACACACTATAAATAAATATAATATATAT
>NW_018215315.1:0-1283 GCF_001263595.1 Phalaenopsis equestris | reverse complement strand
TGGTTGTGGTAGTTGTTTCAGAGATAGCTTTGGTGGTGGTTTAATGAGCATGACTGAGCCGTCGGTGCCATGTTGCAGTGGACGATAATGAGGTGCTGGGAGCAAAAAAGGCGGAGAAAGGATAGAGACCATCCTTGCTAGGTCGTTGAAGCAAAATTTGGTTTGTCGTCTGATCCTTAATAACAAAACCAGATTTGATAAAGATAATATCACAATTATTGTCGGATGTCAGTTGATGAACAAAGAGAAGGTTTTGAGTTAGATGTGGGGAGTGTAGGAGTTGAAGCTTTCGTCGAGGCGTAGGTAAGGAACCTTTGCTCGAGTGGGTGATGGGAAGAGTCAAACCATCTCTGATGGTAAACGAATTGGAACCAGAGTATGGTGTAGTGAGTTGAAGATGCTCAAGGGTTGGATGTGGGTGAGAGGTTGCGCTATAGTCAAGCAACCAATCATGGGTTGCAGCATTGGTGGTTGTGAGGAGGGCAACATCAATTTTTGTTGATGGATATATGATGAAATTGGCTCGGTGACAACATGTGATTGTTGCATGTCCTGGTTTTCTGCAAATTTGACAGGTAGGGCGAGAAGATGGATTTCCGGAGTTGCAGCCAACTCGAGTTGAAGAGAGAGTGCATTGATGTTTGTACCTCAAATGCCTTGAGATTACTTCCCTTGACCTCGATTAGCAACAATATGGCCAAATTGGGATGAGTACACAGCAATGGCATTGATGTTTGGTTCCTTGGTGAGCTCAGCAGAGATGTTAGTTTCTTCCCTGCAGAGCAAAGAGTAGCGATCATCAAGCTTAATAGATTCAGATCGTGTGCAGATAGTTGTTTTGAAGGATTGATAAGAGATTGGTAATCCATTGAGAGTTTAAATGATGATGTCTTCGGGATCGATGTGTCCACCAGCAACAGGGATGTTGTCGACAAGTGATTTAATTCAGAGAAGATATTGAGTCATTGGTTGATCCTTCATAGAAATGTAGTGTTCATTTCATAATTGGATGGCTCACAATTGATTGGTTGATTGAAGTCAAATGGTTAGGGTTGTTCAGACTTCTGATGTTGATTCTAGATTGAGGATGTAGGGAAGAATTGTGAGGGAGAGAGTGGGGTATATGCTGATAAATTTTGATCAGCTAGTTGTCAGGTGAGAATTTGCGAGTTTTGAATAAGCTGGCCATTAGAATCATTTATTTGAGGTGAAGAAGAAGTGGTTGAACCATCAAAAAAGCTATCAAAGCCATTTGCCTTGAAGAGCTTGTGAATTTGGGATTT
>NW_018215314.1:0-1283 GCF_001263595.1 Phalaenopsis equestris | reverse complement strand
TAGCTTAAAAGTGTATGGAGGAAGACTTGATCTCACTTAATTAATTAAGAAAAAAAATATATCATACATATTCTGTAGAGTTTATACTTAGTCCACGAGTGATTGAGAGCTGACTTGGTCAGAACTTCTAAGGCAAGTAAACGGTGCTACTAAACTGCTGTGTTTGTTGGAACGAATTGAAATTTTAATTTTATTTTGAGTTGATTTTAAGTTTAGTATAAGTTTAAAAGATCTCTAGCGATTTCGAATTTTTTCTCAGCCAAATTTTGATGCGAGATACAAAATAATATAATATAAGGACGTTAGAATACAAAAGTGCGTAATATTAAGTATTAATGATATATTAATATTTAAAATTAAATACAGGTGATTTCGAGTGGACTGGATATGAAGTAACTTTTAGTTGATCCTGCTGATTTGACTCAAATTAGTTTTGATTTTGAGATCAATTTGAGTAAAAAATATGAAGTTATTTTAAAACAAGAGAAATTTGCATGTGAGTATGATAGACATAATTATTGATGCATCACCAAAAATATATAGTTTTATCAAATTTGAATCTTGAGATTGGAAGCATCAATATCAAATTAAGGTCCGCTCTTCTGATCATATTCTTATACATCTCCATTTCATTTAATGAAAAATTCATCTTCTTTGTGAATATTTTATTTTGATTGTCTGAGAACCCGATACCAAATTTATCTGTATCATATTCAATAAAGGTGCACCTAAAAAGTTTTGAGTCAAGCTTACTCTTGGACCCATCATCAATATATATTTCAATTATAAGCATGCCATATTATATATTACATGTAAGATCTCAAATTCAAGATCAAGAGGTGCCATCGGTTCCATCACTAATATTACTATGTACTATAATCACACAATAATTTATGTAATTTACATTTAATATTTCTCTATTAGAGGAGTGCTTTCTCATGGAGGAGATTTTGTCGTTTGCATGATTCGATTCGCTCAAAGTTCTTGGGTTGCTCAAGCTGCATGGAGCTAGATACGATCAATCACGCAACAAGTTGGATATGGGCAATTTGGGATAGTTTACAACGGCCTTGTTTGAGAGTGCTTTATCATTTTAGGGCGTTTGTTTAAAGGTAAGTTGTGGATGATTAAATATAATCCTCATTGAATACAAACTTTTCTACATGCTTTTCAACACTATGAGCTAAAATAAAAAGTTAATATACCCCTGAAGTTTGAGCCATTATTCTGTGCGGACTTGTGGTTGTGTCCGCTGTTCAATGAGAATTTTTTTTTTAAAAAAA
>NW_018215313.1:0-1282 GCF_001263595.1 Phalaenopsis equestris | reverse complement strand
ATGCCGACCTCAGGTCTTTTATGATAACCCTAGTTAAGCAACTAACCATACAAAAACACTTCAATATCTATTCTAACACAAAAACAATTTCAAGCAAAACAACACAAAACACACTCAATCGAAGGATAATCTTAGGTTGTCTCTCAACTAGCACTTAGTTTAATGTCTTCAGCCTGACTATACTAGATCTACCATTTAGGATGCCCCAAGATCAAGGCTTTGCTAGGAACACTCATATCCCCTCCGAAGTACAACTTTAACATATGTCATTAACCTTGAAAGTTTGGCAGTTTTTATATCATGTTTACAGCTACAATGGGATACATTTTTACTATAGTAAAGAGTCCTAAACACCTCGAATTCAATTTTCCGAGAAATAATGTCACTTCTTCATCTGTTCCTTATACATCTTGGTATTCTCATAGGCTTCCTGTGTATTCTCTTTCAAATCATTGAACTGTAGTAATCTTTTTTCCGTTGAATTCTTTTAATTATGGTTATATGAACTGTAGTAATATTTTTTCTGCTGACATGCTGAAAGGCAAAGTAGTGAACTCTCCTAGGAAGATGTACTTAAGGTTCTTAGGGAGAATTTTCAACTCCAACTCTAAGGTTTCTTCTATTGATGGCACTACGGGCTTCACATTAGTGATTGTGTCTAGAAACTCAAAACTATCCCTAATGACGCTAGGGCTTGCCTTTATGAATTGAGCATATTCTTCATGTTAGGCTCACAATAATCCCTTCTATCACATCTATTCTCTGGCATCAATCAACGCTAGTCTTGGGGAAACTTCATTGATTACAGAAATTTAAAAATCACCTAATGATCATTTTACCCTCGATATGTTTTCCCTTCTACACATCAATCATTACCCTTCAAATGACTTAGAAAGAAAAAAAGTCGGCCAAGAATTACAGACTCATCTTTCTCAATGCCTAAGACAACATAATTAGCAGTGACGATAAACTTGTCCACCACAATCATAACATCCTCTATCGCCCCCTTGGATAAGTCAAAATCGTGTCAGCTAACTACAGGGTCAAGATAGTTGTTTGAACTTCCCATGCTTCCTAAATGGATATGTAACCGAATCAAAATCAATGTCAGATGTTATAGGATGTCGACGAATTAATTTATGGAGAGTCATTATTGCAACCACAATCTTCACATGCTTCCTAAATGGATATGTAGACATGTCTCGAAGAACTACCCATTTCATTTTTCACACCCCAAATATTCTCTAAATTGACACGCCATTAGAAGAGTTCCATTTATTAA
>NW_018215312.1:0-1282 GCF_001263595.1 Phalaenopsis equestris | reverse complement strand
AACTTACCAAGTAATTTTGTTCACGAATCAAAGATATTTACTAACACTTGATAGGATACTAGGAATGCGACAAGTGACAAATTCATGTGGATGCTCTATTTGATAATAATTCAACTCGTATTCAACATATAATTGTTGCAAATAATCTAAGTTTTTTTTTAATGGTAATAAATTGCTAACTAATTTTTATGTAATATTACTTATAAAAAATTAATTGTAGCTCTTTCCATGGATTGTAACCTTTATCTAAACCTATAAATAGGGTGCAAACAATAAGCCATAGACATCGTATCATTTCCTCAAGTTTCTACCTTTGATAAATTCATTAAATCTAATAGCTTCTCTCTAATTTCTCTCTTGTTTATTAACCAAACTTCTCAACAAGGTTCTAGTATTACATTCGGACAAATTATAATCCAACAATATATACATATATAGAAATAAACATATATAAATATTGATACGTATAAAAAAGTTCATCTAATCAAATAGAAATCTTAATATAGGTATGTCAATTAAAAGCATTCAAAATCAAAATCAAGATTATCTGAAATTCACTTTATAATCTAAACTTGTATCTTAATGAGCAAGACAAATTTAATGATTTCAAGATGGCTCAAATTTAGGGATATTAATTTGATTAGATATTTTAAAAATATCAATTGATAAAAAGGATCAGTCTAAGCCATTTGATTGAGAATTTGAGGGTCATGATAAATTAAAGAAAATAACAGCCAAACAAAAATATGTAAATAGACCTTCATTCCGTGCATGAATGAAACCTTTAGTTGGCGAGAGCTCACATATTTAAAAAATCTCAAAGCTCTCATGGCTTATTGATATCAATGGATCTCACCAATGATACCAATGATCTTTGTGGCTCAATTGTCCATGCATTTGTTAATCAACACATGTTTGGAGCTGCACAATTGTTGTGGTGAATTGATTGTTGCTTTACGGCAACAAATACAGACATTCACAAATACCAAACCATAATTGCTCGCAATTGATACCTCCCCTTTTGTCTGGCATTAACAACTCATTATTTCTTTAGTATTTTTTCACAATTCTAGTATGAGGCCAACCACGCAATTCATTCTTCTCCACACATAAAATTGAGCATAGTTTTGTAATCTTCATCTTGTATTGTGTATTATTTTCGTTATGCGAAGTCCCACAATTTTTTTGGAAGATTATAGTTTATTCATTTTTAAATTTCTATAATCCTAATATTATAATAGTTTAACTTCATTACACAAACATTAAAAGTAAAAAAAAAAAA
>NW_018215311.1:0-1281 GCF_001263595.1 Phalaenopsis equestris | reverse complement strand
CGCGCGCGCGCGCACACACACACACACAGAAATGAGAATTACAACAGAAGAAAGTATATATGCCACTTAATGCATCACATGCTAACATTTTTATGAAAATTCAAGAAAATGAAACTTTTAAATTGCCACATCCATTAAAGACAAATATCGGAATTGAGAGCAATACTATCACTTCCATCGAAGTTGTGGTCATACCACCAAAACATATTATCAACTTAAGATTCAATCAAAATTTTTATTTGATACTGACATTTGGGCCGCTTTATACAACCCAACCTAAACTCCAACTTAAACCATAACCCAACTTAATCCAGTTAACCTAACCCAGCTTAAGCCGACCCGACCCGACCCAACCCAGCTTAATCCGACTTGACCCAATCCAAATTAAACAGACTTGACCCAGCCCAAGCTAACCCAACCTGACCAACACATTACATTTTAGATTTTAAAGACGTTGGAATTTAGTGGTATGTGTGTAAATGCCTAAAACCAAAAATGAGAAAAAAACTACAAAACATGGTCTAGTTGAGATAGTTTATTTTGTAAATAAAATTAACAATCTCAACAGGGTTTAGGGTAAACCTATCATTATACACCAAATACATGAGAGCCTTAAATACACAAGGAAAAACCTAATCATAGATACATTTGACAAAGACACTATTTCAGAGGAGTGTGAACTATAGAGGTGCCAAAGTAAGCAACCATGAAGCTGAACTGGTCTAATATCTCTTACCCTCCTTCATGATGATCAACTGGTCAAATCATCAACTTGGTTTTGAGCTTTTGAGGACAAGTGATCAGAAGAGGTTTGATGAGTATATCTGCTAGTTTATCTTTAGACATTATGCAATGGAGGGAGATGCAACCTATTTTGAGATGGTCCCGGATGAAATGATAGTCCATTTCAATGTCTTTTGCACAAGCATGGAAGATGGGGTTGTGAACTTGGGCAATCACTGAGGCGCAGTCACTATAGACGATGGTCTAGGATATTTCAGTGAGTTCTTATAGAAGTTGTTGTAGCCAAATGATTTCTGTGGTAGTAGCTAATACCTAGTATTATGTTTCGATATATAATTTTGCTATGTGGGTTGCTTCTTAGTTGAATAGGTTATAAGATTTTGTTCTAAGTTGATACAAATACCTATAATGAATTTTTAATCCATCTGATCGCCAGCCCAGTGATCAACTACATATGTATGTAAAGAAGAAGTTCTGCCTATATGCGTAGACCATGAATTTAAGTACCTTTGAGGTACCTAAGTAGCCGCATTAGAT
>NW_018215310.1:0-1281 GCF_001263595.1 Phalaenopsis equestris | reverse complement strand
AAAAAAAAAACAAAACAAAAGAAAAAGTCCCCCTCTTCATCGAGGACTACCTCCCATATTTAAAGATTGAGGGATGGCCGCACCCAATGAATGCTACATAAATAACCACATAAAGAGAAAGACTCAGACAATTTGAAATATGATCTTCGTCTATTGGTGTAGCTAATGAGGTCACATGAATATTAGATATGCTCACAAGAATATTTTCATCTTGTAGAATTAAGGCAAGTCACTACCATGCTTAAATAAGGCAAATTTTTGCCTTACATAATTAAGAGGAGTTGATGAAAGTCTCTAAATACAAAGCTTTTGTCAACTTGTATTCTCTTTGAATATATTTGGAATACTCTTGTTTCTATCATGTACTTAAAATGGGCCCACCTCTCACTAATCCTCTGATGATTATTGATATACAATAATTATCTCATTAATATTACATAATTGATTTACATTTTTATTATATATTTTACAGTCTTAGTTTAGATTTTTGTCCTTTGTGTACTAGATGGGCCTCACTGCCCATATATTGGGCATTTAAGAAAATATATAATCATAGAAAAAGATATCCTCAACATTATTTCCGCAGCGGATAGAAACAAAGGGGGCAAATGGACAACATCCTCTTTGTTGGCACTCTCTTTCCTCTTCCCTCTGTTCCGGCTTCTCTCTTTCTCCGCCATTCTTATAAGGGTTCTCAGTGCCACGAAGGGGGGTCCAGTTCAGTGTAGAGAGACCGAGTGAGAGAAGATGGGAAAAGGCGGAGATGGCGGAGAAGAGAACATGGCAGCATGGCTTCTTGGCATTAACGATCTGAAGGTCCTGCCTTACAAGCTCCCGCCACTAGGTATATGCTCTCTCCTCTTGTCTTTCCCGTGCTTTCAGATTGTTGACGAAGCAGTTTTGCTTTTAGATTTTATTATTCTCCGATCAAGGAATAATTGAAACAGAAGTTTTGGTTATGTGATCAAACAAACCGCAATGGAACGTTTTCTTGGTTTCAGTCAAGAAGTAAGAGCCGAATAACACATCAATTGTGATTTAAATGCTATAAAAGGGTGGAAACAATGCTCATTTTAAATAGAATTCAATGCCAAGAACTCAATAGAAGCATTGCTGTACGTTTGGACTACTTGTTGTTTTGTAAACAAGCAGTTACTGCATCAAAATCTTGAGAACCAAGTGGATGGAACGAAGAAGTTTGCCCAATGAATTCATTTGCAAATAAATTTTTAATCCTCTTGGAAGATGATTTGGAGTAATAATATGATATCATTAATTTTG
>NW_018215309.1:0-1281 GCF_001263595.1 Phalaenopsis equestris | reverse complement strand
TTTTTTTTTTTTTACTTTGATCCTTATTAGCCATGTTGCTTTCTTTCTAAAAATCTGTAGATTTAGCATTTCAAATAATGTATAATATTATAATTTATTAGATAATCTAACAAATTTACATATTCATCAATATTATCATATCATTAATGGTAATTTTAGTAGTTTTTTTTTAGCAATCTTGAACTTACTGTTAAGTGAGATGTTATCTGGATTTTTGTACTGTTCTGAAGTGAATTTTTTGCTTATGAAGTATCAAAATATATGACTATGACAGTTCTGTTATAAATAACATCACTACACAGGGGCAGAATGATCATTCGTTCAAAAAAAACTGTCACACAGCTGTTTTCAAACCGCTGAAAACAAACAGTCAACTAATTTATCCGCAGTAACTTCCTGGGACAGCTAAGCTGCAGTAGCTTATGGATAAGCTGCAGCTCCCCAAACAGACTCAAAACAGTGAGCTTCTCGTTCAAGCACATGTTATCTTCGTGCAACAAAGTAAAACTACTCTTCTTTAAAAAAAAAATTTCTCACCAAGTAGTCTCATAGGACAAATTGATTCAAATAAATTAATTACACGGAGGTCCTTATCTTCCTCTGCCAGTGTTGATTACTTGATTAATTAAATCACATCTCACTACATTGATCAAGCATTCCGGCTAAAATTTATTGTACAGTTCTTTATTGTGAAAGGAACGTTGCTGGGGCCACATTGCTGAGAAGTTAGGAAGGAAACTTCCACTAAACTTTAAAATATTAATATTTTTCATGTTTTAAGACATGCGTAATATAGACAGTTTTGTTTTCATTAGAAGGGGGTATAATATGAATATACGATTCATATACAATCAATGCGAAGGCCGCATCTAAAGCATACAAGTCGCTCTTAACGCATGAATGGCTTCTTATTTTTATTTGTCTTCATTAGACTATATATCATTTTGAGGAAGTTATGGTGTATATTCGAATACGATCATATATTTTGATACATCATCAATAAATCTCTATCATCTGGCATGTATTTTGAGATATGATATGGATCTTGATATAATTTTTAAGTAAGAAACATTTAAATTTTGATTAAAAGTCATTTAGAATCATGATTTCGGCAAAATTATAGTCAAAGTGATCGGATCGACAAGAACGGACCCAATGGTACCAATATCAATCCAAACCAAGTTATTCAATTGTTGTTGGAAGCTTTCTGAGCATACTCAGAAGATTAAATGGATTTTGAATATTGCATGTTTATGGTTAAATCAAGTGTCTCGGCAAGAA
>NW_018215308.1:0-1281 GCF_001263595.1 Phalaenopsis equestris | reverse complement strand
GTATAAAAACACTATATATTTTAGGTGTATCAAGAAGATAGGGGCATAAGTCCAATGGGGGTGAGCCACATTAGATAAGTTTAATTTTGAATTTTCCCGCATGGCTGGCTCTTGACCTTGGTGATCAGTCAGGCCATGGGAGGTCACCATCTCGTTGTGGGAGGTCAGGGGTGGAGAGCTGTGAAGCCAATTGGGTCAAAGCATGGGTACGTGTTGAATCAAATGCAAAAGGGATTTGGGCTAAGTTTGGGTTTGAATTGGGCTAGTCTCATGGAAATGGCTTTGGATGCACACCCCCCAAGGTGGCTAAGTGTGTTGGACATCATGGTTTGGGTGGTGAAGTCCCCATCATAGAGATATGGGCTTAATTATGAGTTAGAGTGAAGCATGGGAATGGTTAAGTACCTTGGGGAGAATCATTAAGGTACCCCCTCCTTTTGTCATTTAGGGAACAATGGCTCACATGAAGCTCACACATGACTTCATGGCTTCCATTTGGCTTGGGTAAAGCCATATGACTTGCCTATGTGTCATTCCTGACCTAGATGGCTTGCATCAAAGAGGTCATATGCCTCGTGCATGGTCTACATGGCTTAAATTAAAGAGGAGTGGTGTGAATTTCTAGTCCTTGAAAATATTTTCATGGATTCCATTTTTAGCCAATTTAATCATAAAAATTTGCACCATAGGTTTGGTCAAATTGAATGTGGGAGGCTGATTTTGACATGCGGGCTTTTGTCTTATTGATTTTGGATTTGGGTTTGGTTTTTGTGGGCTTTGAACATGGGTCATGAGGTGTTGATTTTTGGCTTGGCTTTGGACATGGATTTGATGTAATTTTGAATTAATCTTGGGCTTAGTGAAGTTTTGAATTTGTCATGATGGAATCTTTGACTTGGTCTTGGTGAAGTTGAATTTGGCATGTGGGTTGCATTTTGGTGTATTTTTTGTTGAAACTAGACTTGGTGTCTTGGATTGATTGTGGTGGATTCTTAAGTGAAATTTGGGATTTTGATAATTTTGGGTAATTGAGAGGCAAATTGGGTAATTTGGATATTTTTGGTAATTTGAGAAATTATTTAGGAGCCTTGCAAATTTTGGTGAATTTGAGTTTGATTTAGGTGGAAATTGAGCAATTTAAGAAATTTTGGTAATCTTGGGGAATTTTGAAGAATTTGGTAATTTTGTATTTTGGGTGGATTTAGGTTTGTGAAGGTGATGATAGAATGTGAGTTGTGGTGATGTGAAGTGGTGAAAAGGGTATGGTGGATGTGGTGATGT
>NW_018215307.1:0-1281 GCF_001263595.1 Phalaenopsis equestris | reverse complement strand
TATATATATATTTTTAGAAATGTATAAGAAAAATATTTGATAAATTATATATATATATATTTAGAGACACACAAAGTCAAATTTGGCTGTTGAAATTTCAAATGGCCAAAACGCTAGCTTGGCGTCAAATTTTCAAATAGAATATCAACATTATCATATTTATCCAAAAGCAGCGGCCCTTGTTTTTGATTCTAGATTGTTGCACGTGCCGGGCCATAGATAACCATAATATTTATTATTTCAGCATGTTATTCTTATTTTAAGAAAAATTAAACAATAAATCTAATTTATTTTTATATAAAATACATTTTAATAAGAGCGTAAGATAATGTTTTGTATTACACGGCAAAGTTTAAATTTTTCTATTTTCAAGGTAGAATTTATATTTTAATATTCAATGTCAATTTTTGGTACTTCCCGTAAATAAATGAAGGTCATTCACAATATGTTTATGGAAGATTTATTTGCGTGTCACTCAGTTTTTATATATTTATATTTTTAAGATTTAAATTTTAATTTTTACATATATATATCATCTTATTTAGATGTATTTTACATTTTTTAATAATTATTTAAATTATTAATGTTAAGCATTGTTATTTTATAAATAAACTAAATTTAGATGTTAAATGGTGAATTGACCCATAAAAACAGACCGGAACAGGTGGTCATCTCCACCAACCAAATCTTCATCCCGAAAATTACAGGATTACAGAGCCGGCGAGGCAGCTTCCTCCTTTAAGCGGCAGAGGAAACGCGTGCTGGTGAAATACCTACACCTTCTTAGAGATCGATAGAGTGAAGAAAGAAAAAAAGGATCAAATTGCTTTGGTGGAGTGATGTGCTGTGACGATTGCGAGTGCCGGCCTCTTGGCTGGCTATTAGGCCTCCCCTTCGCCCTCCTTGCCCTAATCGTCTCCCTCGTTGGAATTATCATATGGATCGTCGGGTAAGTCTTCTATTTCCTCGTTTTCCCCCTCTCGATTCACAAAATTTCGCCGTCTTCTTTGATTAATATTAGTTTTCTGTGATTTTGTTGTTTGCGATTTTGATCGGGGGATTTAATTTTTCTCAAAAAAATATCAGGCTGTTGCTATCCTGCATATGCCCTTGCTGCCTCTGCGTTACGATTGTCGTTGAGATTGCGATCGAGTTGATCAAGGCTCCTATTCATGTTATGCAGTGGTTCACTGCCCAGATTCCCTGTTAGAATTTAGGGAAATTTATCATACTGATCGGTTTATGAGGATGATTTCGACTTATCTGTTAGTTTTTTTTTTT
>NW_018215306.1:0-1281 GCF_001263595.1 Phalaenopsis equestris | reverse complement strand
CAATGCATGCCTCAAGCAATGTTCTATAGCACTTGAGCGGATATCTTACACTTGCGATCTCAAAAATTGACGCCAACAATCAACATCCAAGCTTGATCAGGTGGTTTTCGGGTGATATATGGGTGATATATGTACTCAAAAAATGTGTTCAACTGAATCCCTCAAAGGGAGGACAAGAAGTCCAGATAACCAGATGACCATAAACCAAACTCTAGAAGTTTGAAAGAACGGAAGTCCGAGCGATCATAAATACGAATAACCAGAAATCCAAACGATTGGAAGTCTGGATGACCAAAAGTTTAGAAGATCAGAAGTTTGCACGACTAACAACTTGGTAGAGTCTGAAGATAGCAAAACGACGAGCTCACTCATGTAAAATGGCCAAAATAAACTATAAAA
The DNA here is from genome assembly GCF_001263595.1 of Phalaenopsis equestris. Classification (NCBI taxonomy): domain Eukaryota; kingdom Viridiplantae; phylum Streptophyta; class Magnoliopsida; order Asparagales; family Orchidaceae; genus Phalaenopsis; species Phalaenopsis equestris. Next base: position 882 of record NW_018215306.1, on the reverse strand, counting down.
CTCTTAGTAATCTAGGTTTAGAAATGTAATTTTCCTTCATTGCACTCGCTCCACTATATTTAGAAGGTCATTTTGTGTAAGGGGGATCTCCGTTGTTAGGCTCTCTCGCTTCCTCAATATATAAAAAAATTTAATTGTATAAAAGGTCACAAGAGACCAGGAATACCCCAATTTACCTTAGAGGGGCATGTCGCGACGCACTTTTACTCTCTCTCCTTTCCAATGCTCTAATATCAAGATGTGTGATCCAAGAACAAATTCAGATTCAACATTTTATAATACACAGTGAGCACAAATCATGCCACCAATAAGAAAATAAGTATCATAAGAAGAATAACCAAGGATTAAGTTTGGTCGGGTCAAGTCTCAATCAACGCAGCTAGAATGACTCACAATTAGGATGACCAAAAGTCCAAATGACCAAAAGTTTTGATGAACGGAAGAACAGACAACCAGAAGTCCAGACGACCTTAAGTTTAAACAACACAAAGTCTAGACAGTCAAAAATCCGAACGACCATAGGCCAGAGATGTCCAGATGCTCAGATAACTAGAAATCTTAACAATCAGAAGTCCAGACGACTATAATTTCAACTAATGCTAGGAAAATTAGAGGAGCTCACACAAGGGATCATTAAAACTTGACTAATGCTCGGGGAGCTCGAACTCGAGTAAGTAAAACAAATAGCAATGCAAGACTTCAATTGCTAAAGAGCATCCAAACTGACCGATAATGATGCTCGACATCTAATATATATTAAAACACAAAAAAACAACCTTTAATTCTCAAGCATCAATAACACACGTCTCAAATTAAAGCGTTGGAGGTGGTTCCCTATATAATAGTGACAAGCCCTAAGAAGAGTACTGAGCAAATCACCTC
>NW_018215305.1:0-1281 GCF_001263595.1 Phalaenopsis equestris | reverse complement strand
CATATATTGACTTGCATGTATAGAAAATTGAAATTTTTGTTTAATAAATTCCTTTGGGATGGTAAAGATAATCATAATATTCATTAGAAGAGTTGTGATAAATTGTATTAACCTCAAATTTATTCAAGATACCAAGGATAATTTTATGAAGCATTCATACATATTTTGTATGGGTATTCCTATTTGGGCTTCTTCACTTAATCTTAAATATTATAACAAGACTCATCCTCTTGTTGTTTCTGCCTCTAAATATGATTCTATTAGTTGGAGCGAGATGTTTTAAGTTGTTAAAAGTACTAAACATATTATTTTCTGGGATATTGGTTAAGGAAATTGTTCTTTTTTGTATGATGACTGGTTGAGAAATGGTGTTATAGAGAATTTCTATGAGGGGCCTCATGATGTGAATGTCAAATTTTCTGATTTATTGCGTAAAGAATAATGTAATATAGAGGACTTTCTTGACTATGTGCATAAATTTGATGCTATGTTTTTTTTTATTACTTCTATTACTAATGATAACAAGGATGAGCTTAGAGTCAAAGGAAATTTGGGGGATTCGATTTCTAAAACATTTTCTACTTTTTTTCATATTTTTCAGGTTGTTGATTTGAGATAGGCTAGGAATCAATGGGTCAAGGCTTCTCAATTCTTTTTTGTTTGGAGAATGTTTCATACTATTATACCTACTGGTGATATTCTGAAAAATGTGTGAGATTTCCTTCTTGCTGATTGCTTTGCAGGGTTCAGGAAAAATCAATGTAACATATTTTTGCATTGTAAGTTTCCTTATGAGGGGTTTACCTATTTTTTGGATGGAGGGAAATTGAATACTATGTTAATTATTTTAAGGAGATCTATGAGGATTGGAAATAATAAGGTCATAATTTCTAAGCGAATATTCCTACTATTGTCTTGTGGTATATTTGGATTACTAGAAATAATGTGAAGCATTTGGAAATGATCTCTAGTAGCTCTACTACCCTTTTAGGGATTTTATACTTTTGTTTTAAAAGTTTAAAATTCAATGGCTGTAAAGGATAGTTGTGCAGTCGGTTAATGGTTATGCATTCAAAATTTAATCTATGTGCTCCTAATTTGACTTGTGCGACTAGTAATAGGATGTTGTGGTGTAAGCCTCTTGCTCCTTATACTAATGTTAATGTGGATGGATGTTGGGAAACTGATTCGGCTAGTGTAGGGCATGTTTACACGAACCATTTTGTTGTGTTTATATGTTTGTTTGCATCTTCATCTATTGTTATTTCCCCACCATTTACT
>NW_018215304.1:0-1280 GCF_001263595.1 Phalaenopsis equestris | reverse complement strand
TATATATATCCCCAAGCAAAAAAAAAAACAGAGTAGAACACTAAGGGATTTTTTCAACTCTATGATAAAGTAAACTCATCAAAGTATTATAAATCTACAATTCAGGCAAACTTCTTTGAGCTCAAACCTACAATAAATGAGATTGTACAAAATTGTCAGTTTAGAAGTTAACTAGTACAAAACCCTAATTTACATATAACTAACTTTTTAGAGTTATGTATAACCTTTAGATATATCAAGATTTCAAATGATTTAGTTTGACTTATGTTGTTTCCTTTGTCTCTTATAGACAAAGCTAAAGTGTGGCTAAATACTTTATCGATAATGTTTATCATAATTTGGAGTAAACATGCACATAAATTTGTAGTTAAATACTTATCTCCATCCAAGTTTTGAATGATATTATGCCCTTCACACAAATGGATAGTGAGTCGATATGTGAAGCTTGGGAAAGATTTAAGGATAAGCTTAGAAAATTCCCACTCCATCACCTACCATATTATTTGATTACACAATTATTTAATATTAAGTTGGTGAGATCATTGAAGTCTATAATATATGTTACAGTAAGGGTCTCTAATATCAAAATACTTTATGGAGGTTTATACACTTAGTAAATAAATATACACTAGAACTTTTAAAGGCTTTTAGAGAGAGTCGACCTTAGAAAAGTGACTAGTATAAATGGGAAAGATGTGTTATTCATTCTAATTTCACAGGTAGCAACAATATCATAAAATTAGACAATAAAAGTTTGAATTCGATAATAGGATCACTGATAATTGATGAAAATGCCTGTAGATAGTTAGATGATCCGAGTATTGTATCAATGGTGTTAATGACTACCATTAGCAATATATCTAATAACTCCTATTCTAACACCTACAATCATGATTAAAAAAATCACCCAAAGTTTAATTATAATAATAACTAAAATATAAGAAATAATCAAAGGTTTATTAAGAAACATAGCTTCTTATGTAGTTAAAATAAGCAGGAAAATAGTTTGTTAACCCGTGACCCACTTGCCTGCCCAAATTTACCTTCAATGCTCAATTTAAAGAGAAGAGATTATCTGTGAAAAAAGTTGTGTGATAAATGGGAAATTAGTTACAAATTCATGTTGTTGCCATTAGAAATACTGAGACGTAACTAGGGCAGTTAGCTAGCTCATTTAGTCATAAACCTCAAAAGATGTTACCAAGAGCATTGATGTGAATCCTTAATACCAAGGTGCGGAGTAGTGTAAAACTATTAAACCTAAGAGTGGGAAGGAGAAA
>NW_018215303.1:0-1280 GCF_001263595.1 Phalaenopsis equestris | reverse complement strand
TGAATTCTTTTGTGCTGTATACTCGGAAAGAACATTAGCTGAAGCTTGAAGTTTGATTGCAATTGGGTTATTGGCGGACTCATATTAGTTCTGACTACATCTTTGAAAAAGAATATTTTACATGCATTCTTGAAGGGCATTTCATTTGGATCCTATGTTGACGGGGATCAGCTAGGGGAGTATTTGTGGGCAATGGCCTCATAATCTAGACATCTGCAATCATAGTGTATATGAGAGTGAATAATTTTTTATTGTTCTGCCTATTATATTTTTTTTGCGGCTACGAATTTAGAAGTAATTATTTGGAACTGCAGCAAATTCGTTGATTAGATGATAGAGAATTAGAAAAAAAAATGGTTTGTATGGATTCTTATAAATTAGAGGATGCGAGGGGTAGCTTCCATTTATAGCTGCATTGTGAGCCACTTCAGACAAAACCATACAGTACTGAACCAGGTTGGTCATGTATTTTTTCATTCATGTTGTAGATGCATGGGACAGAGAAGCAAGAGAATTTTATTATTCCAGTTTGTGGTGGGAAGCTGTAACTCTTTTATTTCATATTTTTCTAGCAGAATTTATGTTCATGTTTTGATTGTCTGCTCTACAATACTAGTTTTCTTCCAATATTCAGTCTGTGGTAACACTACATGTATAATTAGGGGCATAAACATGTCAATTTGAGCTCGGGTCAACCCCAACGCGAGCTTGAGCTCTCCTGTATTTGTTCGAGTTGACTCGTTTATTATGAAAGAGAAAAGATGATTTCAATTCAAGTAATAGTTGTAATAGAATGATGGAAATAATCAGCTATTAAAAACAAAATAGTATGAAATTAGTTGACTTAAAGAAAAAAGAGGTAATTTTTAAATGTACGTAATAACTTAGTTCTTGAACCCCTAAATTCTTATGTATTTTAAATTGATTTGATACTATCATTTTTCTAAGTGAGCTGTCTCATATGCTGTTAATTCAAACAATCTATGTAACCATGCTTCGATTCAGGTTGTGAATTCTAATATACTTTGTTTGATGTATATGAATCATGTTAAATTGACGTAGTTACATTCATTATACTTAAGCACTTTTTTTAAAATTTATAACATCAAAATATTTCTAATCATGGAAGTTAATTCACTTTCTAACCCATTGTGTATATCGTCTATTATTGTACAAATGATGCTATGGAATCAATACATTCAGGGGTTAAGGGACAAGATTTATGGGTTTTATAGGGCTCAAATCCCTACAAATTTTAAATATTATATTGTCCATAGTTA
>NW_018215302.1:0-1280 GCF_001263595.1 Phalaenopsis equestris | reverse complement strand
TAAAGTTTAAAGAAAATATTCCTTGTAATTTGCAGGTAAAAGAGAAATATAAATTGGGAAGTCCACAATCATTTCACTATCTAAATCAGTCTGATTGTTATGAATTGGATGGCGTTGATGATTCTCTTGAATATCTTGCTACAATAAGGGCAATGGATATAGTTGGAATCAGTGAATGCGAACAGGTTAAATCATTTTTTTTATATTTCTAGAATAAAATTTTTAGAAAGAAATTATGTCTTATTTTTCTCCAATAGATATTCGCTATTTGTCACTTCATGATAATAACTGAAATTTTTTTCTTCAGGAAGCAATATTCAGAGTGGTAGCTGCTATTCTTCATATAGGGAATATTGATTTTGCAAAAGGAGAGGAAATAGATTCTTCAGTCATTAAGGATGGCAAATCAAGGTTTCATCTTAAGACAGCTTCTGAACTACTGATGTAAGTCCTCTTGTTTTTTCTCTTGACTTTATTTCACATTGCTGATAATGCTATTGGCTTTTAATCTATTTTTCATTGTAGGTGTGATACCCAGGGACTGGAAAATGCACTTATTAGGCGTGTGATGGTGACACCAGAAGAAATTATCACAAGAACTCTAGATCCTGCTTCTGCAATTGTCAGCAGGGATGGTCTTGCAAAGACTTTATATTCTCGTCTTTTTGATTGGTAAGGTCAAGCATAGAATGTTATAAAATCTTTCCATAGCATTGTGCAATGTGAAGTGTTGGTGAAAGTGAAAGTGATGTAAATATGACTGTTGATACTTCAACAGGTTAGTGGAAAAGATCAATGTATCAATTGGACAAGATCCAAATTCAAAGTCACTGATTGGAGTTCTTGATATTTATGGTTTTGAGAGTTTTAAGTGCAACAGGTAATTTATCATAAAGATTTGAAATCATTCCATCTATAATATTGAAATTAAAATTCCCTTACCATTTCTTTTTGTATTTTAATGTGGGCAGTTTTGAGCAATTTTGTATCAATTTTACCAATGAAAAGTTGCAACAGCATTTCAACCAGGTTAGTTTTTTCTGCCTTAACATTTTACTTGAACATCTATCTCAATGTGAAGGCCCCTTGAGAAGCAAATATGATGCACCGAATAAAAGATAAAAAGTTATAGATATAATAATTAAAATTTACATGGTTAGGTTTGAACAAAGTCTACTGTCATAATAGAAGGGATATGATTTGTTACGATAACACAGAAGCAACTAAAATTGTTTACACCAAAAGCCGTCATCCGACCTTCCCAAAAAACTATCTGCACC
>NW_018215301.1:0-1280 GCF_001263595.1 Phalaenopsis equestris | reverse complement strand
ATATATATTAATATAATATATTAGTTGTAGATATAATATGACGAGTCATAAGATATCAAAATTATCATTAGATGATTGGAGGCAATCACCCTAAAGGTTTTTACATCAGAGTGAAAATGAGGCAATTAGTAGGGCAAATATGACATGTTTGTAACTAACAAGTATCAATTATTAGTCATTGGTATAGGCCGGGTGTTAGAGAACTAAAAAAGATAAATGCTAGATGATAATTAATAGTATGCTTAGTCACTCTCTTTATATAAGGGGAGATCACAAAATAGAAAGTTGGATGCTAGGCTTTAATGCTTGACAAATGTTTGACATTGGCAGGAGTAACATAATATTGTTAACATGGAATTTTGAAGGTAAGTCGATGGTCGATGGAATGTTTGTTCGTTCTCTTTATGTAATAAGAGATTAGTGATTATAAAATCAAGCATCAGATTTCAATGAAGAACAAAAATCAAACATAAGGACATTTATTGGGTCAACAAAAATTGTTCGAGATCAAGCCAAGGTTATAACCTTCTTCGTCGTTTTCTTTATATTAGGAGACATTAATAGCTATTAAGATAGGTCACATCATTAGTTGACAAAATGCATGATCATTATGATTGACTCATTTTTTATAGTGGTGCCAACAAGCTTTGTTGTTGGTTAACGGTTAGCTGGATTGCTAATAACCCAACCACTTAATCTTTTCTATTCTAATAATTCACACCACCAAAATCCTCTTTGCGACCAAGCATGTATATAAAGAATGAAGGTTTATATATAGATTTATTAATTGAGGCATTTTTAACATTTCTTTCAGAAATTAGAATACTTTATCAAATTATGAAAGTTAATCCCCCTTGATCATTTAATAATTTGTAGACATATTAATGTATTAATAAATTTAAAATTAAGTAACATTTAGCTCACTCAATTTGTTTTATAAATTAGTCATTTTGATTATAAGAACAAAAAATAAGGGGTTATTTGATTGCTTAAATAGTCATGTAACATTTCTAATTATACTTCTAAATGCTTGATTTAAGCCCATTTGAACTTGGATCAAGGTTTAATTAGTACTATTTGATTCTTCTCATTGAGATGTTCATTTTGATTATAAATTTGTTAATATTGGTGTTAAGATAATATCAAAGTCAATTTAGATAGTTGTTTGTCTCAATTGTTTGATTATTTTGGAGCAAAAAAATTTGCATTAATATGCATATTTGATCACATAAATTTCTCATAGATTTATCAACACCAAAAGTGAGATTTAGGGTCTATTT
>NW_018215300.1:0-1279 GCF_001263595.1 Phalaenopsis equestris | reverse complement strand
AACTTACAAGACTTGCACCAACAATCTTCCCTCTCAAATCAGATGCAAAAAATCCCACTGAATCACCAAAATCCACCTCTTCGACACTACTCATCTTCATCGGGATACTCGTCGAATAATTCATAAAGAAGAAAACATCAAACTCCCATATCCACACTTAAAAGTTGGATTAAAACCTAATTTTTTGTATAGTAACTGCACCGCGCGCTGAGGCGCTCAAACTTGGCACCTAAGCTCCAAGCGCTTTGTATTGGTGCCCCATAATGGGCGCCTAGGTGCCAATCAATCAGCTGCTAGGTGCCAATAGATCACCGCCTATGCGTCAGCCTCTCGGGAATAAGAGTAGTGTCTGCTCTATAGCGGGCGCATATGCACCCAAAGCCGGAGTCTAGGCGTCGACTCCTTTGTTCGAGTAGCATCCAAGTGGGCACTTAAGCGCCCACAACTCGACACATATACGTCAGGAAGAAGTCTAACGTTTGGCGAACTAACTTTATAACAATTATTGCAGTTACCTTAATCTGTGGCAATGAGTAGATACAAAAGGAAGCAATTTGAAGTTAATTGGGTTCTTCTACCATTTTTCAAAGAAATGCTCAACCGTTGGAGTGACATTAAGAGGAAGAAGACAGATATCGAATGAAGTCGTCAGAGAAAGTTTGCAGCCGTCACCATGCTTCGTCGACAGAATCCTAAGAAGTGAGTGTGAGATTGTGCATGTGAGTTTTCCCAAGAGAGAACAAGTGTACGCTTATTGTACTCCAATGGGTGGAAAATTAAGGATTGGGTTGTAACTTTGTGCACTTTAGAGGAGCATTAGTGTGATCGTTCTAAACTTCATTTACTTTGAATTTGTAATGAAATTTGTGTTATGTCCGTCTGTTATGTGTATGCCTTAAATTTATTTCTTCCTTGAACTAGATTTTATGCAAATTAGAATCGTCTTTGTAAGTTATTATGTAATTTGGATCTTAGGTTGATAGTTTTTATTTTAATTTACTCCTAAATTGATTACTTAGAAAGTTAAAATGGTTTGCGATCTAATATGACACCACTGAGAGAATAGAAATATTGCTTTAAAAATGGTGCAATCATGTAAAAAAATTTGCAAACATTAGAGTTTTTGCATGATTAGGCGAGTAACTGTAAAATAAAACACTAAGTTTATTATGGCTGCTGGGATGGACTAAAGAAAACTGTTATTGTTGATTGTCAACTTCATTAGAATCACTTAGATCTGCTTTATATATGACAAATTCTAGGGAGGCATTTAATACCT
>NW_018215299.1:0-1279 GCF_001263595.1 Phalaenopsis equestris | reverse complement strand
CCCCAAATTAGTAATATGAAACTATCAAGCTTTTTTGGCGAGAGAACCCAATTTATAATTCATTTAGTTCACTCAGATGGCATACAGACTGAAACTTTACTTAACCTTCTGTGTCTTTATTCCTGCAGGCTATTACTAAGAAGGGTGGAAGTTTTCTTGAGGCTCCAGTTTCTGGCAGCAAAAAGCCGGCTGAAGATGGTCAGTTAATAATACTTGCTGCTGGTGATAAGGTGAGAATATATTTTTCCTTATTCACATTATTAGGTTGATTTATGATACTCGAGCCCTTATTGATAGAAATGATTTGAAGAAATTGAATCTTGTCCCCTAGAAGATCAGATTTGATTAGGTGCGTCCATTTTTAGAATAAAATTAAACCAACAAATCATATTTTGATGATTTGGTTAAGTTGTCAAAGTATTGGTTCGGTTATTAATTGTAATTTTGACCTTTATTTTTTGGTTTTTGGTTCTATTTTTATTTTTATAAAACTGATCAAACCAAAAATCTAATTTTATTAATTTCTGAAAATATTAAATCAATGCAGTCTTGTAGATGAATAAGTGACATTGAATATCAACATTGACATTGTTTATGACGCGTATCAAATTTATAAATTTTAACATAGGTTATTTTGTCTTCTTCTTTTATTTAAGGCAAAGATAATTTGATTGTTAAAGTTCAATTCTGAATAATCTTAAAATCAAACTGAACTAACCAAACTAATGTTTGGATTGAAAATAGTTTGTAGGTTCAATTTTCTAAGATTACAATCAGAATAAATCGGTTTAGCTAATTCTAGACCAAACCATTCAAGCTGGCTAAGTGCACACCGCTAGAATCAATGAATTTAAAGGCATGTGGATTTGCACAGTTCAAAGAAACTTCATCCCAAGCCCACTCCTTTTCCCTCACCTCCCCGCTTTATTGGTGGATTATTTGCCTTTTGTTGGATCCCTTATTTTCCATTAGAAGTTAATTCATCATACATTTCATGGCCAGCGTTTGAAAAATATATAATATTAATGTTTTATTTTATTTTAGTTTTCTTAAATTTAGCATTTGTAGCAAACTTTTATTAAAGCTGCCTCAGAGAAAACACTATTTTGAAATGCATGCAAAAATATGAATGAATGTTTTTAAGCCATGGATGGGTCATGACCAAACCATTTTGGGTTTAATAGGCCTGTTCTGAACTGGCCCATCATGAATTTATGCAGGACTACAATTTGGCCACATAATTTGGGTTATATTAAACAAGTTTAAGCCTATAATGGGT
>NW_018215298.1:0-1279 GCF_001263595.1 Phalaenopsis equestris | reverse complement strand
TGTGAACCCTCTAGGTAATATCCCCATTGAGCCTTTACCCCATGTTCTATTGATCTCATATTTTAGTTTTGAATCTTTTGATCATGAACCTAAGGATAGTTCCAATCCTTAATCTAATGATTCCAGTCTTTCCATTGTTTCTTGTAAGGGTATGAGGTATTGCACCCAACATCCATTATCCCATTATGTCTCATATTAAAATTCCTCAACCATTTTTCGTGCTTTTACTTTCACAATTATCTTGTATGGAGATTCCTAATACTGTGCAAGATGCTCTGAAATTTCATAAGTGAAAGGATGTTAATTTCGAGGAGATGAAAGCTCTTGAAAAAGAATTGACATGTGAGAGTTGGTTGATCTACCTAAAAGAAAGTCAATTGTAAGTTGCAAATGGGTGTTTACAGTCAAGGATAAGTCTGATGGCTCTCTAGAATGGTACAAGGCTCGATTGGTTGCCAAAAGATTCACTCAAACTTATGACATTTGATTACTTAAAGATATTCACCCATCACAAAACTAAACTCTATAGAAGTTCTTTTGTCACTTGCAGCTAAGCTTGATTGGCCCCTACAGTGATTGGATATAAAAAATGCATTCATCAATCGAGACTTGGAGGAAGAAGTGTACAAGGATGGTAAAACGTTCAGTACAAAGGTGGTTAAACTAAAGAAATCCTTATGCGGATCAGTCACCGCAAGCTTTGAGAAATTTACTTTGTTTGTTAAAAGTCAGGAGTATACTCAAGGGTAAGGAGATCATACAATATTTTTTAGATGTTCAAATGACGAGAAGATAGTCATACTGATTGTGTATGTGAATATAACAATTCTTAGTAGAGATGATGCATATGAAAAGAATAGTTTGACGACTTCCCTTTCATTAGTTTTTGAGACTAAAGATATAGGATCCCTGAGGTATCTTCTTGGCATGGAGGTTGGTCGATCAAAGAAATTGATTGTTATTTCTAAACGGAAGTAGACTCTTGATGTTTTAAAAAACCAAGATGAGTGGATGTAGGCCTGCTGATACTCTAATTGATCTCAACCAATAGCTGGGAGATGGAAATCAAAGTGATTCCGTGAATGCAGTTTGTATTAAATGTTGGTAAGAAAATTGACATATTACAAAACCGGCTAGATATTGCCTTTGTTGTGAGTTTTGTAAGCCGGTTTATGTATTCACTTTATGAGAATCACCTTGAAGCAGTCAATAGATTTCTCAAATACCTAAAAAATATACTAGAAGGTTTACTCTTTCAAAAGACCACACAACATAACAT
>NW_018215297.1:0-1279 GCF_001263595.1 Phalaenopsis equestris | reverse complement strand
ACTTCAAATTTTGTTTATGTGAAAAATATAAATGAAAGATTTAATTTATAAAAAGAAAGGTACTTGTCATAATCAGAGTGCAATGATTTTACTGTAAAATCATGGGTGGGGCTAAAATGGAAAGTTGTCAAAATTAAAATCTCAAGCTGCATGTGCGATCAAATACCTTCCACGTGCAACGCCTGCAGAAGCTCTTGCAGCCACTCATATGATGTGATCTTTGTGAAGGCATTTTACGTCTTTATCATGCAAAATATAAGTATTTACATTTTCACACATGAAGTCTTTAATACGACAGATATGCACTCCGTCTCTCGTGTTTTCATCATTTTCCATCTTCTTGAGGTTCACATTCAGACGTAAGAGTGTTTACTATATGGATAAATTCAAAAAATTGAATTGAACTAAATCGAATCGTTTTATTGATTTGAATCGATTTTAATAATAATGGTTCGGATTATAGTTTTTAATTTTGCACATTTTGGTTTATGGTTCGAGTTTTTAAATCAAAAAAACAAACTGACAGAAAACTGTTTCTATATACGCAGAACTTCGACGTAACGGTTGAGCGAAATGTAATTAGCGATCATTTTTATTTTTTTGTTATTGCATCGGTATGTGGTTTTTTTTATTTTTAATATATAAAAAATTTCCATTTTAGTTTACGTAGAACCGAACTGATCAAACCTAATTTGGTTTGATTGGTTCAGTTATGTTGAAAAATTACTTGGCTAAGTTAATTAGATCCTGGATTTCGGATTATTTCGGTTTGCAAAATTTTCAAACCGATTCATTTGAACCGACCTAATGCACACCCCTGCTCAGACGGATCAGCGACATTCTCGAAGAAAAAAAGAAAATAAAAACAATTGCAGCCTTTGATTTTCTTATATTATTTGTAATGTAAACATAAGAAAAGAATCCCATGATTCAAGGTAAAATAAAATGAAAAAGAGGGTTTACTCGTTTTGGCTAGGATAGAGACAACTCATAATGGAGATCGAGCGAGTGCATTATACTAATATTAGAATTAAGAGATCTTGGTATTGTTATATTTGTCTCATTGAGATGTTCAATTCGACTATAAAATTATCAGGCATGAAATCCATTGGGTCTTTAAATTATGCACCAAAAGCTTCCAAAAATGATTTAGCAGTTTGATGTGAGCTTAATTTGAACCAAATTGGCTCAATGTTGGTATTACTGGGTCATTCTCATCGAGCCGTTCAGTTTGGTTATAATCAAAGTTCGAAAACTTTTTGTGCAAAAAAAAAAAAAA
>NW_018215296.1:0-1278 GCF_001263595.1 Phalaenopsis equestris | reverse complement strand
CCTTGTAATATGACTTAAATCCTTATAATTAGCCAATAAAAGTTTGATATTTTATGAACTAAATTAGTATATTTGTGAGGTATCAATTTACCCACCCAACAAAATTTGTTTCTCATGAACATTTCATATGCGAAAATAATGGAGAAGACAACATTGGATCATCTGATGTAAAAATTAATCTCATATTGGAAGAAGCATCAAGAGAAAAATCTCCATGAAACCAATAGATGTTTAGGCAAATGCATGTAAGATATTGGTAATGTCAATCAAAATTAGATTAAGAAAATGATAACAACTACAATATAAATTCAATCTCATATATGTTTAAATGATATAAATTATAATGATTAATGAGTAGGGATTGGATCATCAAATGAATTTGCAAGAGATGTTATCTCTTGACAAAAAAACATATGATGCTTCAATAAAAATCTCAAGTGCTATTAATTTAGTGGTGTCCTCAAGGTACAATTCAATAATAAAAAGAGGAGTTTTATTATAAACATCTTCTATAAAGCTATCATAAGAAATAAAACAGGAGACAAAATTATGATACATATTCTAAAGTAAGAATCAAAAGAGTTTGCAGAGCTTGTGCAATGCACTTTTCTAAATCTTAAAGTACAATTTTAACTTTAATTATTTTATAACATATCCCATTATAAGCTTCATTAATGTCAGTCCAAGGCTTTGAACTTCATCATGAGCATGTGGATCATAGTTATCATTATATAAGTAAGGATTTGAAAAATATAAATGGCAAGGTTTTTATCCTTTAGTATAGCACTTATGATGTAAAATATAATACTAATTTTTTTCTATGTTGGAATAAATTTAAAATTAAGCAATAAAATGTTAGTCGGTGATTGCCACATAATTTAGGAAAATAATTTGTGATTTCAGTATGAAGAATTATTTGTATTTTATTTTATTTTATTAAAGCAATAGAAGATAGTAATGAGTTGTGCCTATCTTAGAAAATAGAAAGACGCCAATATTGGAAGGTAGCGAGTGGCAATATTATGCAAGTGAGCAAGATGCATATCTGTAGTTATATTAAGTTATAAGAAATTGTGGGTTGTGAAATCATTTTATTATATATTGAACTTATACAAAGCAAGATTCTGCTTTAGTAATTTGCAAAATATAATATTGAGCTATCAAAGAAGGAAAGATCATAAATGGATCACACTTAGTTGATAGTTGTGTGCAGAGTCGCAATCACAATGAGCAAAAAGATCGAGATGCAATTGTGTATGTATATATATATTTGCATGT
>NW_018215295.1:0-1278 GCF_001263595.1 Phalaenopsis equestris | reverse complement strand
GATTATTACCAACCAACTTTTAAAGTTAAAACTTTCATCATGTGACTCATAACCACATGTTAATGTTCAGAGCAAAACTTTCCTCTTCCATGTGTTGATGTTAGCAACCACTTTTGGGATAAGTTGGTCTGCCTAATTTATTTTTTGTTCAACCTTTTGCTTTCAAAAACAGACAATCAAATGACATGGAAACATTATCATTTTAATTTTATCTTAATATTTGTTTCTTTTCTCTTAATTAACAACTAATTTGTCAATATTATTTATTAAATGATGTGTCGTACTAATCTAAATATTGATATTCATTTGGATTAAGTTTAAATGGTCATCATGGGCATCTGAGTCGTGTTCATAGAATCGTTGATCGAAAATGAACTTAATGTGATTGACCCCGTTGTCCAGTGGTCAATCAGTGCTAGTCTCCCATCCGGCACGCACAAACCACTAATCTAAGTGCCTTTAAGGTTCATCGACAAATGATGACATTATAAAAAAGTTAACTAATAATGTTTGCCATAATGTTAGAGGAACATAATAATCGAAACATAAATGTCATTGAAGAGCTTACTTTTTTCCTATGTCAGCTTCTCTAATATGCTATATATGATTCAGTGGCTTCAGAGTCATCCCTTGTCATCATCTCAAAGATGACATGTTCTCCTTTATGCTATGTCCCTTGGACATCATACTGTGAAAAAGGCCTAAATAGTTAAAAAAAGAAAATTAAAAATCTGGTAAAATAACAATATTTTTTCCTCAAAATAAAGCTATAAAATAATGATCAAGTTGTATTTTCAAATTATTTTTAGAAAATAATATGGGAATTACTAGAGTTAGTTTTTGGGACATTTGGCTCATTTGACATATTATGACTTGCTATATTTATTAGAAAAATTTACAAACGTACCACACAATTCATATCTATTTACATTTATACCTAACACTTATAGTTTGATATGTACTTTTATAACATCTTGTTATTGAAAATATTTGCATGAAAATATATATTCTATTTTTAAAATATCAGTGATAGCAATATTTTGAATGTGATGTAAGAAATTTGAGTGTTATACATCTAAATATGAAAGTTTTAAGGGTTACATATGTAAATATATGAATAATGTAGTATGTATTTAAATTCCCATATTCATTATAATAATCTAAAGCCAATTCAAACTCAAAATACTTTATTCCATGTGTATTACTAAAACAATTCATTTCACTTTTTCAAAAACTAAATATTTATGAAAAACATTAAAATAACAATTTAGTCATTTT
>NW_018215294.1:0-1278 GCF_001263595.1 Phalaenopsis equestris | reverse complement strand
CTACTCATTTGTTTGTTTGATAAGTATTATCTGGTTAAAAAATAAATGACATTATAATACTAATTTTAATTTGCTCAATAAAGACCACTTAGATAAAAGCTAAGCAGTTCAATAATACACTCGTTAATCCGCTCAATAATAACTTCATTATAATCATATGAAGCCAACATAAGCAAACTCAAATAGTCAAAATGATATTAGAATTAGATTTGAACATAATAACAAAAACCCGATCAAACCTAAATTTTATAAGCAAGCTCAATTTGATCTCGAGTTTCACTTGACTTAATTTTTATAAACAAGCTTAAATTTGAACACAACCCAACTAGCAGATTGACAGCCCTCCTTTTTAAGGCCCTCTGATTGCTCCGCCAAACATGGCAAGTTTTCCACTATGAGACCTGATCTACACCTTCTCCCTCCACGATGGACCTACTTCAATCCAAC
Organism: Phalaenopsis equestris; assembly: GCF_001263595.1. Taxonomy (NCBI): domain Eukaryota; kingdom Viridiplantae; phylum Streptophyta; class Magnoliopsida; order Asparagales; family Orchidaceae; genus Phalaenopsis; species Phalaenopsis equestris. The sequence continues at coordinate 831 of NW_018215294.1, read as the reverse complement.
ATGGTTGCATTAATTGTATTTTTGAGAGAAATCAAAAATTCAATCAATACAATCATATTATAAAAATCTACATGCATGCGGTTTCACACTCAATATTTTTTCTCCATGAAAGTAAGAAACAGATTTGTCGGTGGGCTGACGTGGAAGTAAAGCATGTTCTCGCATGTGAGCTCTCGCAGCTTAGGGCCCATCACAATCTGCCAATTATGGGTGAAATCCGTAATATTAAAGTTTTGAATGTCAAATTTGTAAATATTAAAATTTGATGTGTTATCTATGTAAAAGTATATACTCGCATTCTAAAAGGGTCATAAATTACTATAATGAAAACAGCCCTCCCATCAGAATCTGGCGGTCTTGCCGCTGTTAATAGAGGTTAATATTGCAATTTGTGTGTTAAATTTGTAAATTTTAAGGTTTTGTGTGCTATGTATGTAAATCCTCCTTTTTTTTATTGAATTTATGTACCATATAAATATCTATAACGCCTAAACTTTGATATTTATATTTATAATAATTTAGTGTCACAAGCCTATTTATGAAAATGAATAATTTACTTTTAAAAATTAATAATTGCGACATTTTTATGTGACATTGATAATTTTAGTTTTATGCATGTTAACGTGAGAGTTTAGGTGTTAGATTTGTAGATTTATAAGAATTATGAAGTAGATGTGCAAATGCCTAATATTTTTCGTTTGATGTCAAGCTCTATTTATTCTAAGTATTCACTAAATAATAGAATAGACATAAAAAATTAGAATTTTTTCATTATTTCTTTTTTAAAAAAATCTTAATTTTTATTTTAGAACTTGTTTTATTATATATATA